>NW_014011992.1:0-12745 GCF_000611645.1 Monoraphidium neglectum
CGACAGGGTCACTGAGAGGCGCGCTTGCGTCCCATGCAGGCGCGCTGCAGCGCAGCACCATCGGCAGCTGGCAGCTGCCATCATGATGTCTGCTCTGTATCCCCACTCCACCACAAACTTCGCCTCTTTCCCTGGCCAGCGAAAGGCTGACCAGGCCAAATGCTCACGACTGCTCGCATTGCTTGGCAGCTCGACCCCGTGATTTTGACTTTTGACTGCAACACAAGCTTCGCTGAAATGCGACGCTGAGGCATCAACGCTGCGGTTCAACGCACCTGGAGCCCGACGGCGGCGAAGTTGGTGCCTGGCAGAAATACCGAGTACTCGGGCTCCAGATCCTGGCATGCATGGTTTGAAGACAGTATGTGGAGATGTGAAACAGGGATTCAAGCATGCTGGGTGGCAGTCGCGCTCAAGCATGCGTGCATGACGCCCAGCGGTCTGCGCGACAGGCAGGAGCATCCCGCCCCCCCGCCGCAGCCGCGCTCCCAAGCTTTATGGCGACCAGCACTTTTGTGCGCCGCACAGCTGCACCTAGGGGACGCCGGCAGCGTCAGGAGTGGAGGCCCAGGGGTGTGGCCCGAGTGCCGCTCGTTGCCCTGCACGCAACAATGGCAAAACCCAGGCAGCTGGGCAACAAATGAGTTGTGCGCGCAAGGCATGCCCACCTGAGCGACGGTCGCGTTGGGGCCATAAATGCGCACTCCCTTGGCGCGCAGCTGGGCCGCCTGGGAGTTGAATTGCGTGAAAACCGCCTCCCTGACAGTAGTGCACACGCGTGCGTTGCAGGGGCTTGCGCTCGCAGTGTCGAAAAACTTGGTCTGCCAGCCAAGGGGTTGGGTGCACAGAGGATGTTTTCAAAGTGCGGGGTGCGGCAGGCCCGCCTTTGGTTATGGGTCTGCCTCACTGCAGTACGTGGCATTTTGCAACCAGCTGCACGCCGCAGCAGTAACCCCGCCGCTGCCTGAGGCCTGCAGCGATGACGAATACAGGATACAGCCCCTGCATCTGCACAAGTTGCGGCTGCTTTACGCCGATGTCGGCCCTCGAAACTCACATCCACGACGCTGACAGACCCCTCGGGGTCGAACGAGGTCGCCTGGCCGTAGCTGTTGGGCTCCGCCTCGTTCGACGCCAGCAGCGTGCCGCAGTCTGCGCTCCACGTCAGCGAGTCGGGCAGGAACCCGAGGGTGGTGAAGCCCAGCAACAGGGGGGCCTCCCCGACAGCGAAGAACCAGGCGCGGCCGCGCAGCTGGGCGTTGGTCGACGTCTTGTAGCTGACGCTGACAGCCAGCTTGCCGTTGCAGATGACGATGTCCGTGACTTTTGGGTGGAGTGTGTTTGAATGTGTGTGTGTGTGTGTTTGTGCGTGTGTGTGTGTGTGTGTGTGTGTGCAATAGTGGGGGAGTGCGCGCACAAGCATGCGCAACGTGCATGCATATGTGCGTGTACGCTTGTGCGCATGTGTATGTGAGTGTGCGCGCGCGCGTGCGCGGTTGTTATACACGCAGGTGCAGATGCAAATGCCAACCAGACAGCAGTGCGTTGTAACTACACCTGTGCCTCATTGCCTTCCTCGGCACTCAGCCGTCAGCTCCATCTGCCGCGGCCCCCCTCTTCCTGCGAAACAGTGCCCCTGTGCCGTCTGTGATTCCCTCTGTGTTCCCCTCCATACATCCGACTGCTCACCCTCTGGGGTGCCGCCCGCCGGCTTGTCCAGAACAGCAAAATCGATGGTGCCCTTCAAGGGCAGGGTGGCGGGAGCGCCGGCGGTGCCCAGCGCTGACGCGCTGAGAATGTTGACCTTTGCGCCGCCGATGGCGTACACCAGCTTGTTGGCGTCATCAAACACCACCTGCGGGCGGCGATGACGACGATGGCCGCGGCCGTGGGTGTGTGTGTGTCGTATGATTATGTGGCTTTGATTTTGCGGGGGGAGGGTGTGAGCACACGTGCAAGCGGATTTTGAACTCGCCCACATGCACGTGTCGGGTAGACCCGCGCATCACACTCTCCGCTGTCGCGCCGGAGGCCGCCAGTTCGGCCGAGACTGCACCCCACCTGCTCCGCAAGCGCAATCGTGGCCTGGCCGATAAGCTCAAGCTTCACCGCCGGGCGCACAAACTCGGGGAATGTCACGATCACGGGGGAGGCGCACTCCGCGGCGCTGGCGACCACGACCGTCAGGTTGGTGGCGCCGGCGGCGCAGACGGCAGTGCCCAGGGTGGAGACCGCCGAGGCGGGCAGCGGCTGGCCGTTCTTGGTGCTGGGGGGAAGGGGAGGTGTGATGAAGTTTGCACGCAGATTTTGAAGAGTTTCGGGGAAGGGCAGTTGGGGTTTTCTTTGCTGCTGAGGGTTGTAAGCGGGATGGAATGCAGGTTCAGAGCAGGGGAAGGGGGGTGTTGCCTTCCCCAAAGGAAGGAAGCAGTAAGCGCGCAACGGACTGGGAAGATAGGGTGCAGCAAGGGAGTGCGCCCTCAAAGGGACTTCACAGTGTGAGCAACACTTGTGGGTGCCCAACCCGTGAGGTCCTTACCTGGGGCGAACAGGCACTCCTTGCTCCCCTTCAAATGCCGCATCCACCCCTCCCCCCATCTCCACAACAGTCCTATCATGGCGCTCCCATGTGCTGCAGAGCGCCCAGATCCTGCCCACCATGTGACGTCTGCGGCGGTCAACTTGGTGCCCCTGATGCAGGGGGCCTTGGGGGTGCACGATATGCCGGTAGCACCGCACTCTGCCAGACAAGATGTGAAAGAGCGTGCGCAAAACACAGGGGAGGGAGCGAACAAGGCGCGTCTTGTGAAGACGAGCGCAATCATTAGTCAGCTCAACATGCACTTTCATGGCTGACGTCTTGGTGCAAACAGGGGTCCCGAGAGGCACGCGCCACCGACGCCGCCAACGCTCTGCCAGCTGTGCGTTGTACGACCTATCTGATGGGCTGCGAGCCCAGCGCCCAGGCCCGCGTGATCGGCTGCAACTGCTGGCACATGTTTTTCCCATCGCTGGCGGCCTCTCGTGTGTTGCGTGCGCGCACCGTTGAGCGGCACCTCCCCACTGACGCAGCACTGCGTCTTGGTGGACTTGATCTTGGCCGGGGTGATGGAGATCTTGCACTTGCCGCCCGGGCACACCTTGTCGATCGTCTTGCAGGTCGGGTTGGCTGCCACGTCTGCGGCGGTGCAGCGGGGCGTGGCCGGACAAGCTACTGCGGCTGCAACATCGTGTAGGTGCGTGCTCACGCATCACTGCTTGCCTGGCGCTGAGAGCGTGTGACCCGTGGGCATTAGCCATGCCCGCTTCTTGACCAGACGGTTGGCCTCAGTCATCACGAGCACCACTGTATAGTAACAGCGCATGCCTCATCCAGCCGTCGCCGATGC
Source organism: Monoraphidium neglectum (assembly GCF_000611645.1). Taxonomy (NCBI): domain Eukaryota; kingdom Viridiplantae; phylum Chlorophyta; class Chlorophyceae; order Sphaeropleales; family Selenastraceae; genus Monoraphidium; species Monoraphidium neglectum. Next base: position 3,387 of record NW_014011992.1, read on the forward strand.
CTAGTCAGCCCGAGAACCGTCCCAGGTTGTTTCAACAGCACACACGTGTCAGCTCATGAGGATCCCGTGCTACTGCACACAGCAACCCGGCCCACCAGGAATGTCCACGCAGAGCTCGTTGTTGCTGTTGCTGATGACAGTCTTGGACTTGAGGTTGACCACAAACCTCGGGGGCAGCTTCTTGGTGGCGGCCTTGTGGGACGCGGACGACACCAGGCGGGTCTTCGTAGAGTTGCCAACAGAATTGAGGTTCCACAACGCAGTCTTGAACGGCGTCTTGTTGGTTTTGCTTGCGCACGCAGGGTCTGGGTTTGGTCGTTTTGCGGTGTTATTGCGGTGTAGTTGTGTGTGTGTGTGTGTGTGTGTGTGTGTGTGTGTGTGTGTGTGTGTGTGCGCGCGCACGCGCGCGCGTGCGTGCGCGTGTGGGCGCGCGCGCTGGTGCTTGTTGCGGCAGAGAACATATGTTGAGGAGGACACAGGTCACAGCTATAGCCAGGAGTACTAGCAAAGGTACCTTGCGCAGGCCCCACATTCGCCAAATATGTTCTGGGGATCGCGAGCGCGACCCACACCAACTCGCCCCGCCCGAGCCACGCGCACCCGTCTCAATCGTCAAGGACTTGATAAGGTACTCTGACGCGCTGCTGCAGCACGCACTGCCCGCCGCGTCGCACGGGGCGGTCTGGCTGAGAAGGAAGCAGGCCTTCTGGTAGAGCAGCGCCGGCCTCGTGGGCCTCTTGGGGTCTGTCACGTTAATGCGTGACACCGAGTTGAGGACTGCCGCAAAGTTGGTCTTGCCCAGCGGCGCCTCGGTGCACTTCGCGGCGGCTGATTCCAGAAAGAGCAGAGCGCGCACACGCACATGATGAGGTTGTGCAGGGTCGGAGTGGGCAGGGGTGAGGTGCGACCAAGCAGGCGTGACGGCCGGCAGGACGCCAGGCTGGGTTACGACCACGCCGGCCGATTGCATGGGTGGCGACCACACTGGCAACCAAAAGGAGGCAGCTGGTTCGCGCCCGCACGCGTCAAGCTGGTGGCAATGAGCGTGAGCTCTTGCACCTAGTGCTCTTGCATGTTTGGCAGCCCCCGTGCAGACCAGAGCCGCCGGATTGCCATGGCGGTAGCCTGGCAGTGAGTGACGGCCATTTGCCCGCCCCACCATCCCAAATCGGCTGCGCCAATGGAGTGCCAATGGCAGCGGCCATGTATCTCATGCACTAGACGAGGCAATCTCTGACACGCGACGTTCATCCTTTCCCTCCGCCGCCCGCACCTGCAGCCACCAACAGGGCGAACACCACGGTGGCTGCGGCGCCCCGGGCAGTGATGCGTGTGGCGCCCATCCTCCTGCGCGCGGGACGCGCGGATGTGAACAATGGTTACCCAGGCGCCCTGTTCAAGCGCCGCCAGCTATGGTTGCATTGCGCATGCAGATGCTCGAGGCTGGCCGCGCAGGTGTCCCAAATTTGCGGTCAGACTTTGGTGGTGGCTGCCCGCGCACAATCTGTTCTTGCGATTGTTGCCCCGCCTCAGACCCGACTAAGTCTTGTGAAGGAAAAAGCGACGCGTTATACACGTCAACACAATGGGTTCAGCTCGGGTGATAAGTTGCACCACCGGAGTTGTACTGGCTGCCATGGCATCGCGGGTGGCCGGAATGAGCATCATGATGCCAAACGCAGCATCCCAGCCACCACCCGGGTGAATGGCGGTCCACGCGTGTGGCTACCGGTAGAATACGTCTAGATGCACCAACGAGGCACGCACCCTGCCAACCCCACCGCATCCGCGAGCGCTTGTACAACAGCAGCCGCATCACTTTGTTGGTGTGTCACCGGGCTCGGGCAGGATGGCGCAGCCCCGGCAAGCTTGAATCCCCCGCCTTGACTTGCATCCTCGACTTGTACCCGCACTTGAGCTTGGAGGGTATGCCAGTGGGCCGGGGGGTGAAGGGAATGCGGGTGGCAGCATGCGAGAGGGTACCGAAACAAGCCGACCGGGTGTACGAATGCGTGCGCGTGGGTGTGTCGCGGCGAGGCAGGGTGTGTGGCATGATGGGGGGGGTGTCCTGAGGGACGGTGGGGCGACATGCCATCGGTGCTGTGCCCCCTGACATTCGCAGTTCTCAAAACAGGCTAGCAGGGTCGCGTTGCGAAAGGCTGCTCACTTGCCATAACGACTCAGGCTCTGTCACTGCCGTACGTTGCACTAGGGGCTTGCACAATAAACTGCCCATCTGATTGCTATAGCTTCAGCTCAAGATCGAGGCTGATCGGCTGTGGGAGCCCACACGCGGAACCATCCAATCACATGTATGAGTGCGAGTGGGCAGGTGCCAGCCCCTGAATCCCCCCTTGCAGATGTCTAGGCACTTCACGTTTCGTAGGCTAGTGCAGTGGCTGAGCTCTAGAGAGGAGTTTTAGTGCTGCGGGAGCAGCATAAGCTCACCTTTTCAGGTGGCTTGGGCAGAAGAGTACGGTAGTCACCTCTGCCCCTGTTGTGCTAGCTGCACCTTTCGCAGCATCACTTTGTGTTTTGCTTGCAGCACTGTCGTGCTGCGGTGTGCTTAGGAGGGAAGTGCTCCCGAAGTCGAGGCAACAGTGGGCAGCGAACCGTCCGTCAACTTCTGAGCAGAGGTTTGGCATGGCAAACACACACGGGCCACCCAAATGACTCGTTGTGGGCGGCAAATCACTCTCGAGTGTGTTGGCATTCGTCAATGGCAAGGATGGGATGTTGTCTTAATTCGCCAGTTAATTCGGCCCGAGCGACCGGCGCAGCGAGTGTCCATGACTATGCCCTTGGAACCGGGTCTAGCATCCCATAAGGACCCTGCGAGCGCACAAGCGCCCAAGCCAACCATCTTATGCAGCCAGGCCACCTTGACCACGCACGGAACCAGTGGGTCAAAGGCTGGTCAAACCCCCCAAGGGCCTGCTTGGGGGAGGGGGGCGGGGGGCACCTCAGCGTTTCAAAGGGGCCCAGACCCACAGTACCCTAGCAGCCACCTCGTATATACTCATGCACTACGCTTGAGCCCACAAGGAGCACTGCCACCATCACCACGCACATCACATGGGGCAAGCTGAAAGGGCCGTTAGGTTGGTTTTGAAGCGGGTGCTACGCTGATTTTGCCACCCCATACACATTGGTTCGTTCATTCGCGTGTCCAATAGCCCCAACTCTTTTGACCGCATGGCACCGGAGAGCGTGCATGCTGTTGACACTCTCCAACAATCAAACTTTGTGCTCCTATGTAATTCCAATACCATCTCATGACTTGCGTGCATCATATCCAGTAGCTCTGTTGTGTGCAGGTGCGCCCTGCAATGGCGAATGCCGGTCAGGTACGCCAGGAAGACAGCACTTTGACAGCTTGCCACTGGTGAGCTGTCTACATACTTTTTGCTGGGTTTTCAGGATGCGAGGAAGCGCAACATATCTGCTGCCACCTCAATAATACTACTGCACCGCTGGGATGAANGGGGCTGCGCCGATCCAAGGAGCCGCGCCACACATCACAGCTGTCAAGCGCCTGCTGCAACTTGTCAACTGTGCAACTTGACAGCTGTGATGTGTGGCGAGACTCCTTGGATCGGCGCAGCCCCTCCNGGGCTGCGACGGCAAGGGGCCTGCATCAGTATCGCAGGGAAGCAGCTGCGACTCAAAGCAAAGTTGACTACCCAAGCTCGCCAGCTTGTCGGGCCCCCGCATATGTGAGCGCAGCGCAGGGTGCTGCGCGCTGGCTGCCCAGCCCCCAGGGGCGACGTCGACCAGCCCAGGGGGTGCATCCTGCATGTCGTGCCCGCTTAATGGCTGTGATAAGCGTCTGTGATCGGTCTGCCTGGAACAGCCGTACGCCCAGCGAGCGGCACGAAAGTGTGAGTGTGAGGGACAGCTGCGGGAGAGGAGCCAGTGCGGCTCGCACACGTAACTCGATGTCCGTGTGAGGTTTTGATGCGTGCCCATACGTATGATCACATACCGTTTTGTTTCCAAATCCGTCGGCGCATTGATCGGACCTCAACCGCAGCTCAGAACCAACACTTCTCAGCTGCAGCTCTCGTCACACTGATTAGAATCGTGATAATTAATCATCGTATATAACGCTTAATACGGCCAGCATGAGTCTTCAACGCACCCTTTCAGCGCAGGGCGCCCCGTCGCTCGACACTTTCGCCCCCATGCAACATGCCATCGGGCACCCACACAGCGCTCTTCTGCGTCGTGCGCCGAGCGGCGGCAGGCTGCGGCGAGTGCCTTCAATCCCGTTGCAAGAGCAGGTCGCGAGGAGCACAGCCAATGCCACCAGCACGGGCGTCCGCGCCGACTTGCCAAAAAGCGCTGGGCCCCCCCACCGGCCAGCCCCCACCGCGTCACCCTTCGCCGCGGCAGCCGCCGCCGCCGCGACCGCCGCTGGCGCCTCAAAGGAATGGACCTCTAAGAGATCGCTGCAGCGCCGCTTGGCGGTCGCGGTCGCAGTCCTCCTGGCTGCGGTCGTCTGCCTAGTTCCGGCTCGGGCTGGTGAGAGAGCTGCTTACAGCAGAGGCAGCCAGGGGCATCCGCTGAATCTCGAGCTGCAGCTGCAATTGGGACAGCTTGTTATGGCTGCTGCACCCCGTGCTCTTCTGGCCGTGTGTCCCTTAGTCCTCAAGTGGCGCTAGCACGTGCGCCTTGGATGAGCGGCTTGCAACCCACTCGTCTGTTCCCACCCTCTAGCTCACTCTCACCCGCCGCTCGCCACTCGCGCTCGCAGGCCAAGCCCTCAGCCTGACGCCCCGCATAACCTCAGCAGAGCTGCCCCTGACCCGGCCTCCTGCCTGGGACTACTGTTCCTGGGAATGTGCAAACGAGGTCTCGCTCGAGCGGCGCCCCAATGGCGCACTGGTGGCAAGGGTGGCCCACAAGCCCCTGGCGGGCGTGACCCCCGAGATGCTGCGGTTCTGGTTCGACGGCAACGTTGATGGGGAGATGGTGCACCCGGTCGACGGGAAGACGTACAGCCGCTACCTGGTGTGGCACCCTCGGTGAGCCTTTGATTTCAAGGTGTGGGGGGATGTGCGGGGGTGCCGGCAGATCGTTGAGTGCCACAACGCAGCAGGGACGGCAGGGGATGTGGGCGTCACGGGACGATACATGCAAGCCGGGGAATGGGACCCTGGATGGCTGCGTTTCATAGCGACCAAGACGCATCTGTCTGATGGACACGCAATGTGTTGATGGCCTTGCAACCCCCAGGGACCACATTGAGCAGCGCACCGTGTCACCCGGCCGCGGCGGGGGCCAGGAGGGGGCCAAGTGGTTCATCAATGAGTTTTTCCTTTCAAAGAAGACAGAGGGCTGGGTGCGCGGCGACGACGCGAAGGAGTGGTCCGACCAGGTGCGCCGGCAGAAAGGCTGCTCTGATTCGGCCGTTGGTGTGGTGGCACGCAGATTGGAGCAGTGGGTTGCCACTGCCATCCTCTATGTGCCTCTCACACACCAGTGCATTGTTAGTGGGCGGGTGTCAACAAACTGATCTAGATTTGTGCAACGACAGCTATCCCACCGACCGCCAACTGCCAACCGCCGCGCAGCTCTTCACCAAGGTCGTGCTGACTGTGCAGAAGCTGGACGCCTCTGGCCTGTCCTTGGCTTTCCAGCTGCCCGGCATCGGCGCCAAGCCCGTTTCGCTCACACATGAGGTGCGTGCAGTGCTCCTTTGGACTGTTTTTGTTGCTGTGCTGCTGAGGAGGGACGCAAGCAGCCGGTGCAGATCTATCATCCAAGATTCGGCCTCGCAGTAGCAAACAGCTTGTGCATCGTGCTGCCTACCGGGTTCATCCACTGCCAGCTGCGACGTGGCCATGATCCATCAATTGACATTGTTCCGCACGTGTCTGCCTTGAAATGAAACCATTCAATTGCAGTGGTCCACGACGCCCGAGGGAGCAGCCCTTGTGAGCACGATGTACATCGGAGTTCCCAACGGTGACGACCCCGCGACCAAGGCGCTCAACTCGATCGCGAAGAGCATCTTTGCCTGCGGCGGGGACGCCGAGGCGGCGGCGCGCGCGTGGCAGCTGCACTGCCTCGAGGAAATGGGTAACACAAAGTTTTTCCTGCCACAGCTGTACGCGTCGCTGGTAGCTGGTGATACCGCTGGCTCTGTGGGTGCCAGCATCCCTGCCCAGTGAGGCGGGCGGGGCTGGCTGCCGCCCCAGTTTCGCGCGGCAGCTACAGTACTGTTGCGACAAAGCATTTTGTTTGTTGAACATCACGGCGGGCCTCGTCACCGCTGCGCACTTGATCCAAATTTCGTTCCAAGGGCTACATTCGTTTCCTGCAGGCTGCTCCCAGCGCCACAACTGTGGTGTGATATGGGTGCCCCCACCAGGCCAGACTTCCACAATTTCCAAACCATTGCCGCTGCAGGAACTCGCTGCATTCACAAAAAACGTGTTGCTTTACCTGTCTCGTTCCCTGAGAGCCTTGCACAGAAATGTGCAGCAATACAGTTTTGCACATTACAACCACGTGTGGGTGGTCTCTTGGCATGCCTAGGGCAGCAGGAAATGTTGTCGCGTTGCCAACATTGTAAAACCTGAAAATCTTGTGGAAAAAGTCACGGGTTTCGGGTACGGGTCGCAGGTTGTACACTGCAGGGGTGGTAGGAGTGGGCGTTGACCTCCCCACAGAGGATGGTAGGTGGAAACGTTGGCAGTTGCGAGCGACCAAGGGGGAGCATCTGCTGCTGAGATATGCACTGCTGAATGTATTTGTTGATGAAGTGGCATTCACTAAATATCAATTTTCCTACGCAAGATTGGGAATGGCACCCTGCCTGTGGTGCGCAAATGGGTCACATACATACTGTATATGGTGGTGTGGCGCTGCGTCCCGCGTTGAATAGATTTCTACAGGAAAAAACGGGATGCCTGGATATGGTGGCCTGCTTGTCGCAGCCATACGGTATGAGAGCAGCCCAAAGTTGAGCAATTCAGATGGCATTTTCAGCACCGCCACCTGGAGCAGCACGAGCAGCTCGAGGGTCATGGCACTGCAAACACTGCGTGCATGCCAGGCTTTGCTGCATGCGCCGGGCAATCACGCTGCTTGTAACGTGACCGTTGCGTTTGGCCGAATAATCAGCGGGTTCTCTGGTCGTGCGCATTGATCACCTGGTCATAGCGGTCTTGTGAGGCGCATCGGAGGCACACCATCGATGGACAGCGAAAGCCGGGTGGTGGCAATCGCCACAGATCTGCAGTTCGTGCTCAACGCGGGCCCCAAGCCGCAGAGGCTGGTGCACACAGCAAGCACCGCTTCCCTTTTGCCCTGCAAGACCGCCACCAGCAACCCTCAGAGGCGCATTAGAATCGGAAAGGTCGCACCTTTCGCCTCCATGTTCATGGCGACTGGCAGCGGCGGCAGCAGCCCTGGTGAGTAAGATCATGTGTCATTCCTCCGAATCACGGCTGCTTGGGGCGTCCATTGGGTTTGAAATGCAGAATTTAGATGCATCAAAAACTAATAAGCGGCCATCATGATGGGCGTCATGCAGACACGGCGACGCGGGCCATGCCAGCGTTCATGATTGCGTCGGCGGCGCCTGCACGCCCGGCGCCTGTCGACGCAGCGGCGTGGCGCGTGGTGCTCGCCAACCTCCTGGCGGGCGCGGTTGCAGGCTGTGCGGTGGAGGGAGGTGAGCGGGCGGCTCATGAGCGGCGCATGCGGCGCAGCCGCGTGCCCAGCGCTGCGCTCGATTGAATTGCAAACGAAAAACAATACCGCGTGGCCCCGGCTCGGCTTCTTCTGTCAGCGCATTCCGGGGGGTTCTCGCAGCCGTCAGCCACAAGTCTCCTCTGCGCCCCGCGCCCCCGCCGCCGCGCCACGCCCGCAGCCCTCTACCCCATCGATACGATCAAGACCCGCCTGCAAGCGATGATCGGCGGCGGCGGCTTCAAGGCTCTCATAGAGTCTGGCGGCGGCCGGGGCCTCTACGCGGGCGTGTGGGGTAACCTGGCTGGCGTGGTCCCCAGCAGCGCGCTGTTCATGTCGGTCTACGAGCCGGTCAAGCAGATGGTGCGCATGGTTTGACCACGCGTTTGACCGCGCCCCAGCGTGTTGGAACGGGCGCGGTGCGGCAGCAATGCAGGCCGCGGCGATGCGGCTGGCGCGGACAACAGGGGTGCCGCAAGCTGCATGTGGTGCGGAGGCGGCGTGTTCGGCAGAGCACGCTAAACCTTGTTGCATGGTGTGTGGTGCGGTGACGTGCCGCCCGCTGCGCCGCGCGCGCCCTCTGCAGGTGTACCGTCGCACCGGGGACGAGGAGTCCTTCTGGGGCCCCGTCCTGGCGGGCGTCGCGGCCGGCGCTGCGGCGAGCCTCACGCGCGTGCCGACAGAGGTGGTCAAGCAGCGGCTGCAGACGCGGGAGTTTGCGGGCGCCATCACCGCGGTGAGCGGGCTCGACACTTCGCTTTCTAAAGCATCGGGCGGCCCGCATGAGCGAGAGCGCCATGGCTCGGGACTCTTGGCCCCCTGCGCCCTCCTCCGCCAATGCAGTGAACACCCAACACCCACGCGGCGCGACCCGCTTCAAAACCCCGAGCATCGCCCGCATGCTCTCAGGAATGCGACCCCATCCTCTCGCCCCACGGCGCTCCATCCGGCCTACCCCCTCCTGTCCCCTCTCTTTGCGCAGCTCCGCACTATCCTGGCTAAGGAGGGCGTGAGGGGCCTGTACGCCGGTTACGGCGCATTCCTGCTGCGCGACCTCCCATTCGACGCCATCGAATTCGTGGCATACGAGCAGGTGCGCCTGCGCCTAGTGTCGCTTGATTGGGCCCGGCCGGCGCCGTGCGGCCGGCCGCGGCCGAGCCAGGCGACCAGCAGGCGGCTGGCGGCTGGCGGCAGGCGGCGCCGTCTGGCAGGCGGCGCTGGCAATGGGTGCTGCAAAGCTCCAGGTCTTGCCTCATGCGTGGTGCCGGCGTGTGTCCTCTCGGGGCGCCTGCTGACCTTGACCCCTGGGCTTTGTGCCGCGCCCCCCCCCCTGCCGCCTCGCCGCGCACAGTTCAAGCAGGCGGCGAAGCGCACGCTCAAGCGGGACCCCAACGCGGTGGAGGTATCTCTGATTGGCGCCCTGGCCGGCGGCTTCACCGGTGAGACGCGTCACATGCCGCAGCGGCCGCCGCCTCGTCGCAAACGGCGGGCGCACCCGCTTGGGCGCAAGGGGGCGTGCGGTTTCGGGTTTCTTTCATGACCTGCCACGGGGTCCGCCGGCCCCCATGGACCCTTTCACACCCCCCGTCAAGCTCACGCCGCTTAAATCTCGTATTTAACAGCCGCCGTGCCCGCTGTACACCCCATCCACCCCGCCC
>NW_014011991.1:0-12744 GCF_000611645.1 Monoraphidium neglectum
TCCGCGGCAACTGAGGCGTACAAAGCAATAGAGCGCGTGGCGGACGCGCTAGGGCTGCCGCTTGACCAAATCGACGCCGTCTGCAACGCGGTCGAGGCCGCGACCGCCAGCGGCATTCGCGCGCACCGCTTCGTCGGCATGGCCTACCGGCGGCTGCGGCGCGCGTGCCTGGCGGGGGACGCAGCGAAGGCGCGTGCGTGGATGGAGCAGACCGCGGCGGGCGGTGGCGCGGGCGGCGCGTGATGTGTGTGAGGCTTGCGGGTCCCGCTTTTTCAGAAGCGCCCAGGCGCGTGGGCGTGCGGAGACCTGAGGCCTTTCCTGCCAGCAGCACCAGTATGTATCCAGAACGCCCCGCCCCGCCCTGCGCTGCGGCTGTCCAGCGGCGCGGCCGGGCGGCGTGTGCCCTAAAAGTTGGACTCTGAATGAATGGACGTGCCCTGGCTCCCTGTTTCCGTGTCTGTTGAGCAAGGGCCGCCCCGGACGCTGATCAGGCGCTCGCTGCGGGACCCCTCCTGGGGTGGCGCCGTGTTTTGCCGCAAGCGCCCGGACCTGCTCATGCGCCGCGCGTGTGTGGTGCTGTTGTGGCACGCTAGATTCCCTGAAAATCGTCAGCTGAGAACGCCCGGCTCGCGCCTGTGGGTGACACGCTCCTGTGGGGCCACGCAGCGGCTGCCCGACTTCATGCCGACCACTGTGCCCAGGGCACTGTTGATCGCCCTCACGCCTTTGTTCATGGTCGCAATCAACAGGACGTGGCAGCCAACGCCGACCTCAGGGCAGGCGGATACAACACGCTCCCCATTGCCGGTGCCCGCTCGCCCAAGTTTGGACAATGGTCAACCACGGCACCCTGCAACACGCTGGCGTTATGCTTGCTATTCTTCTTGGCCATCAACTGCCTGCAAACCACCCTTGCATGCATGTCCTGAATGGGGTGTGTACCACTGACTCCAGCACTGCAAGGGAGGCCGAACCTGGCCGACAGGCCCGCGTCAGCGCACAAAAGAAACCCAAATGCCAGAACCCCACAATCAATTGGCTTTATAGTTGCCAGTTGAGACTTTGGCCAGTCAACCAAGATCACAGCATGACTCATGGCCTGGGCCCTATGGGCGACCCAACCGGGCGCCGCGCCCCAAGTGGTGGCACGTCGCACAAGCGCCCATAACCAGAATGATGCGTCCGCGCGGCGCCGCCGACAACAGAGCCCACCGCTCGTAGTACAGTCGCACTCCATCCTCCAGGATAACGTATCCGATTTGCTGCGGCCCCAGACCCACATGAAGCGGGTCCATCCAGCAAGGTATGGCCTGCGTTTGCAGCGGTATGCCTCAGCAACAATCGCCCAAAAGTGGTCCCCGGTCAACGCGTTATGAATCAAAAAATCGGTTCTATTTAAAGTTTTATGAAGTACAAGCGACGCCGATCGGTTGTTGCAGGGTGCCGCGTGCAAGTGACAACCGTTGCGCGTTGTGTGCATGCTTCTGAATCTGTGAAGAGAACATCGACCAAGGTTTTCTATGCGTGCGAGGTTACGTACAGCCACATCACTTTCTCGTCGGCGCGGGCAAGCCTCTTCACAGACGCAATAACTTTGGCCCTCCACTCTGTTTATCAATTGATTTATTTGAGCAGAAGCAGCTGGCTGCACCTCAAGCTTCGGTGTGCGCATCTGGTCGGCAAGCGGCGGCGCGTGCAGCCGTCACCGCTGCCGGTGCTGCTGCAGTCCCGTGCGCGGCGCCACCCTCACGGTTGGGAGCCTCCGGCGGCATAGCCCAGGGACAGCGGAGAGGTCGCCAGGCAGAGCGCACACACCTTGCCGGTGGCTGGCCTGCCACCACAGCCAGTGACACTTGAGCCCGAGCGCAGGCAGCAGCGTAGGCAGCCATGGGCAAGGGGGAGCGGCCAGAGCACACGGCCCCTCCCGAGATCTTTTACAATGAAGAGGAGGCCCGCAAATACACCACCAACAGCCGTATGATAGCGATCCAGGTGGGACTGGTGGGGGCTGGACGTGGAGGGGCCCGCGGGGGTGGAGGGGTGATGTCATGGGGCGGCGGATGAAGGGGGCATGCACGACGTCAACGCCCGCTCTGATTGCATGGGGCGCCAGAAGATGGATAGATCAAGCGGAGAGGGCGATCCCGATGATTCATCCACAGGCCGCTTGCTACCTAGGCGGGGGCACCAGCAGCAGTGCGACTGCTGCGGCCCCTCACTCCCCGCCAACCCACTCTACGCCCTAATCCACATCACGAGCGCGCCGCGCACGCCCTTGCATGCGCATCCCCCGCAGGCGTCCCTCACAGCGCGCGCGCTGGAGCTCCTGGCGCTGCCGCCGGGCGGGCCCCCCAAGGTGCTGCTCGACGTCGGCTGCGGCAGCGGGCTCAGCGGGGAGGCTCTGAGCGAGGCCGGCCACGTGTGGGTGGGGTGTGACATCAGCGAGGCCATGCTGGACGTGGCGGTCGACAGGGAGGTGCGCACACGCGTGGTGTGGGTGTGCGTTAAGTGTGTGTGTTGATTGTGTCTGTGTGTGTGTGCATGTGTGCTTGCGTGCGTTCGTCGTGCGTGTGCGTGCGTGCATGCCTGCGTTAGTGTGCGCGGGCGCTCGCCCGTGTGAACATGTGTGCGTGCGTGCCCAGGCGTGTGTAAGCACATGCTTGTCATATGCACTCATGCAAACACAAACCCGCACTCCACAAAACCCTGTGTGTCAGGTCGACGGGGACGTCCTGCTGTCTGACATGGGCCAGGGCCTGCCCCTGCGCCGCGGCGTCTTCGACGGCGCCATATCCATATCAGCGGTGCAGTGGCTCTGCAACGCCGACCGCAGCAACCACGACCCCCGGAAGCGCCTCAAGCGGTTCTTCGAGACGCTGTACGCCTGCCTCGCGCGCGGCGCACGCGCGGTGCTGCAGGTGCGGCGCACGCCGCCCGGCCCGACGGGCCCGCGGAAGCGCCGGCAGCAGCTGCGGTGCCGATGTGCACGCACGCGCCTTGTTCGCTTGTAGCGGCATGGTCACCCTCGTAGCTGGGGTTTTCTCTATTGCGTGCATGCCCCATGCTATCCTTGGTTGTCATGTTGCACAGGCCTGCACTCCAGCTCCCCGTGCCATCGTATTAAATCTTGTTCCCTGGTCTCCTCGCTCCTCACAACTAGATCTACCCTGAGAACGCGACGCAGGCAGAGATGCTCGTGGCAGCTGCCATGAAGGTGCGGCGACGCGGTCCAAGCCCCTAAGCACGCCCCGCCAAACTCTCCCGACACCCCCTTCCCCCCTCAACCCCAATGCGCAAGCCCCTGCGTGGCCTCCCCTCAATTCCAACGCGCCTTGCCCGTCTGCCTTCCCGCCCCCGACCAGCCCAGCCCTCACGCCAGGCCCCACCACCTCGCCGCACCACGTAACGGCCCTTCACCCACCCACCCAACCTCCCCACTCCCTCCCATCCACCTACACACACACATACACACGCATGCATGCACGCACACACACACACTCACACATACACACTCACACTCACCCACACCCACACCCATTCCCCACACCCACACACCACCCCAGGTGGGCTTCAGCGGCGGCCTGGTGGTGGACTACCCCCACTCCACCCGCGCCAAGAAGTACTTTCTGGTGCTCATGGTCGGCACAGGTGGCTACATCCCGCAGGTGGGCGGCGGCTGGGAGGTGGACCGTGGCTGAGGCGCTTTCATGGCTTGCTGTGTGTGCGGGGGGCGGGTGCGGGTGCGGTTGCGGGGGCGTGCGTGGATGTGATGTGCGCATGTGGGCTGGGTTTCAGCTGTTTGTACTCAGGTTTTGAAGGGTTATTAATCAGTCATCTGGCAGCGTTGCTGTCGAACTTTTGAGTGCGCTACACACCGATGCGCGGACGCTTTGCGCGCCCGCACACACACCCCCACACACACACATACACACAACCGCCCCAGCCCCCGCCTCTCACACACCCCCAAACTTCTCGCCCCCTGGACCACCCCCCAGGGCAAGGAGGGCGACTCTGATGAGGAGATGGAGGAAGCAGCCCCTGCCGCCCGCCGCCAAGTCGCCGTCGCAGGCCGCGACCGGACGCGGCGCAAGGGCGGCGGCCCCCACGGCCACGGGGTGACGAAGGACAAGGGCTGGGTGCTCAAGAAAAAAGACAAGCTGCGGCGCAAGGGGCACGAGGTCAAGCCGGACACAAAGTACACGGCTCGCAAGCGGCGGCGCATCGTGTAGCCTGCGCGCCGTTCCGCTGGCGCGTCGTCTGGCCGGAGCGTCGGTCATTTGGCTGGCTGCGCATGCAGCAGTTGCAAGGCCCGGGGCTGTGGTTGGGCGAGGAGGCTGCTTGGTGCATCGCCGCCGCAGTCCTCGGCTCGCCGTGCTGCCGCGGGCTTGTCGGCTGTGTCGTCATCCTTTGTGGCCGCCTGTTGTGCTGGGGGCCTGCGAACGGCTACATCACGTTGCAGGCACTGTTGCTTGTGGCTGGTGCGCCCACCTCGTGCCGGCTGCAGATAGCCAGGTCTGAATTTTGATGCCTGGCTCTGCGCAGACCGGGCACTTGCGCCAGTCGCTGCATAGTCGGCAGCGCACCAGGCACCGAGTGCCGCACACCTGCCCTCGCAGCCCGCTGGCGTATTGCACATGGCACCTGCGTGTTTGACAGCACGCACAGGGACGCGTGGCAACAGCAACGACCAGTCCCAAAGGGACCAGTCCCACCCCATGCACAAGGGAGCCAGCATGCCGCTCTCAAGCGCACGTTGCCGACCAAAAGCACCAGCCCCTGTGGCAGGGGTCTGCCAGCACCGCATGCACTGCACACGGAGCGCCTGGGCGTCGCGGGCGTTGAGATGATTGTAATGAACACGGATGTGTGCCTTCCATCTCACTCAGATAAGCAAGCAGGCGGAGTCGGCGACACACCACACCTGTCGGGCCGGTTTACCGGGCGACTTTGAGTTGCTGCAGCGGCGCGCCAGGCTTGCCGCCGCCACATTGTCACAGCCCTCAAAACCCCACCCACGCCAGCAGCCCCGTGTCTCATACACCTCACTGTCAACCCCCATTAGTGCATTTGACTGCCCAGGAGATTGTCAGCTGCAGCTGCAAATTTCAATCAAACCAGCATCCTGATCTGTTAGGCGCAGCCATCATCATGCAAATCACGCACCCTGTGATTTCAGGCACGGTTAGTAGAATGTTACTATCACGACATGCCGCGCCAACACCCCGTTCCAGACGCGCGAATGGCGCGCATGTCGCAGCGCGCCGTTGGGATGGGGGTGCATGGGGCCGGCAGAACATGTCGTGGCGACCGCCTGAACGCCACCACCTCTGCCCTTGAGCCGGCGCATCGCAGCGCCCCAAGCCCAGATGGGCATGCAGGAGCGTCGCCGCCGCTGCTGCCGCTGGTGACCACGGAATGCAGCAGCGCGTGCGTGTGCATGTGCATTTCGAAGGGGGGCAGCGCTCGCCTCGCACGCAGGCGGTGCTGGCGTGGCGCAGCGGCAAGGGCCGCGTCACAGCTTCTGCTGGCAGACGGGGCAGGTGGCCTTCTGGCGCAGCCACGTCTGGATGCAGCCCGCGTGGAATTTGTGGAGGCAGGGCAGCGTGCACAGCTGCTGGCCGTCGCCAAACTCCTGGGGGACGCGGGGGCGGGGGCGACGCCGCCACGTGTCAGCAGCGTCAGCAGTGGGCTGGGAGTGGCACTCAGGATTGCTGGGGAAGCTCGTCGTGCGCGTGGTGGTTGGGGACTCCGCAGATGTGTGCTCTAGGTGGCTGGCTGGCTGCAGGCGCAGGCAACAAGCCTAGTGAGGCTCCCTAAAACCCCGCCCTTCGACCTTGCAAAATCATGTATAGACCAGGCGCCGCACCTCAAGGCACACGCTGCACGCCAGGCGCTCGCCACCCTCCCCCGTGAGGCCGCCAGCTGGTGCTGTCTGCGTGGGCAGCTGCGAGAGCTGCTCCTTGGAGGCGCCCTTCCTGCTATCCACCGTGTCGTCCAGACGGCACAGCAAGTCGTAGTCGTCTGGGGGGCGGGGGATGTGACATCATTGCTCGAGGTCGCGCAAGCGCATCATGCAAGCAAAGCTGAGCTTGAATGGGACCGCGTGAATTGTGCGCCGAGCAGTGCGGCGCTGCGGAGGCAGGCGGCGACAAGGACAGTATGCAGGGAGCAGCTACACGCAGCCGTGTCAACAGGGGCAGCAGCAGCCACCTGCATGGACAGCGATGAGCAGCAGGGCGACGGGGGAAGAAGCAATCCAAGCATGATGCTCGCCGCACCAAGGCAGCCCCGCCGCGCACCAGACGGCCGGACGGGCCCTCACCTGCTGTGAAGTCGCGGTCGCTGAAGAGAAGGTGCGGCGGCAGCCCCGACCGCTGCAGCCCCACCACCGCCTCGCGCAGCGCCATCAGCGGCTGCGGCACCCCCCCGCGCCCCTGCCCATACCCTCCGCTGCTGCGCCGGCCAGCGCTGCCGCCGCTGCCGATGCCAGCACCAAACAGGACATGAGGCGGCCGGCCCGGCGGGAGGAAGGACATTGGTGAGTAGGGCATGGCCGCGCCCTCGGCCCCGCCGCCGCCGCCGCTGCCCCTGCGCTGCGCGCCGCCGGAGCGGGGGCGCGGCTGCTGCCGCCACTGCGGCTGCGATGGCTGCTGCTGTTGCTGCTGCTGCCCGCGGCTGCGTGTGGGGCGCTGCTGCTGCTGCTGCCGCTGCATCGATGCCTCCTCTAGGTCCTGCCACATCTGCATGCGGGCCTGCACAAAGTCCCAATGGATGGGTAGCAAAAGGAAGAACGTGATGTTGGGAATAGAGGGCAGCATGCCAATTCATTGGTCAGAGGATGCTACTGCGCCGAGCGGTCTTGGCTGAAACAATGCGTGCGGGTGACCGTGGCGGGCGACCTGTAACCGCAGCACTGAGGTCCGTCCGACCCATTGACTGCGCACCCTTGCATAGTCGTCCGCCCTCTTGCGCCGCACTTCGTCCTCCTGGGCCAGCTGCCGCGCGAGGCGCGCGTCCTCCTCCTCCTGCTCCCGCCTCCCCGGAGACGCGCGCCGCCGCGCCGCCGTGGGCGCTGGCGCAGGTGCGGCCTGCCGGCCCGGCCGCCCGGCGCGCGCGGGCGCCGGCTGCGCCGAGGGCGCGGGCGTGGGGGCGACCACGCTCATGATTGCGACCTCGGGGTCATCGTCAGCGGCGACCTCCTGGTGCGCGCTACCAGGCGCCGCGCGGCGCCGCCGCTGCCGCGCGCCAGTCGCGCCCCAGTGCAGCGCGTCGCTCTCGCCGCTGCCCTCGCTGCTGCCGGCGGGGCGGGCCGAGGGGCCGCCGCAGGCGAAGAAAGGGCCAGGCGAGCTGCCGTCAAAGGCCAGGTCTTCGCGGCCCGTCATGTCGGCCCACTGCCGCTTGTTATTCCGCCGCCGCCACTGCTGCTGCTGCCGCTGCTGCTGCTCCTGGGTGTTCACAAGAATTGCGGTACGCCATCATGCAAGCCGTTGAGTGGCAGTCGAACCCAGTGTAGGGCATGCATGGAGCACCGTGTGGCAGGCGCATGAGGTGGGACATGCCCCTGAGACGGCACTTCCCGCTTCATGACAGCTTTTGCGCATCCGCAGCGCACCATGACGCCTGAAGCTACAAGGCCGGCCTTCAGCGACGCGCTGGCCAACTGTTGAGCGCCTGCCAAGCACAAACGGGACAGAGGAGGTGCCAACAGCGTCAACGAGAGCAACATACGCCTGCACCCGACCCTAGCCTCTCCTAGGCGCTACATCAGGCCTTCTGGACCCAACCCTGACATTCTTGAAGCGATGCATAAGCTCCTTGCACTCAGGGCTCGCGCATGTGACTCGTCCCACGCACCAGGGTCCTCCTCAAAGCTCAAGTCGATGCAATCCCCTACTGCACTGGCTCCAGTGCCCTGAGCTATAGCCCTCACGCGTCGCCGAGCGCGCCTGGTGGGCGCAAATGAAGGGAGGTCGGTGAGATCGATTTCATGCTCCATGATGGTGCGTGCGCACGTATTCAAGTGTGTACATAAACCACAGCTCGTTGAGTATAGGACCGTACAGGCCTGCGCCCCGAGCAAGCTTTCCAGCGTCACTGCTTTTACGGTACCCACGGCGCGCTGCTTCGCCTGCCTCGCCGCTAAAGAGTTCCGCAACTGCCGTCACCATGCAGTGGCGTTTGTGCCTGTGTATGTTGAAGACTGTAAGCATCAGCCTGCTGTCCTCTGGACATTGCTGTTGTGCAGTGGATGTAACCTGGTCGAAGGCAGGGTCCCAAGTCACATGCCAGGCTGCTGATGACTCGTCCGGTGCCACACCGTACCCGCCAGGCAGGACTTCAGTCCACGTGCAGCTTTCCCTGATGTGTCAGGAATCCATCTGAAAAATCGCCCGCACGTCATAGAGTGTGCGTCAGACCAGTTGGAGCTTCCGGTCAACACCGGTCAACCTCTCACAAATTGCACCCCAACAGGCCCTTGACCAGTTTGCAACTGAACCCGTAGCACTACACTCCCCTCCTCAAGAGTGCCTGTTTATCGGCCTCATAAGTCCTCGAAAAGGCAAACCAAGGGATCTCGACAAGCAGGCGTGGCCCCCACAAGCAGGCGCAGCCCCGCTCCCCCGCTAGTCAAGCCCTGAGAGCCACGGCACCAAGCCTTGGAGCTGCTGAGTGTCCCCAGATGCAGAGCTTTCCACAAAGGCCAGGGCCGCTTCCCTGCACGCCCCGCTGCGAGCAAGGTAAGACTCGCGGCTTCCCAGCAGCTGCCGCACCGCCGCCTCCCAGGCGTCCACAGGCTGCTCTGCAGGGAGCCGCCGCAGCCGCCAGCTCGGGTGCGGCCGGCAGTCGCCAGCGGCGTCCGCCGCGGCGCCATCGGGGGCGCCGCCCGTGTGGCAGCTGCAGGGGCACAGCCCCCTGCCCTGGGCCTCCTCCCGTCGCAAGCAAGCCGATGTGACGCCGGTCGGTGCGGCACCGCACGCAGCGCACGCCAGCGGCAACTCGGCCAGAGAGACAGGTGCTGCCAGCGCCGCGCCTCTGGACGCCTCGAGCGGAAGTGCGCCGGCGTCGGCCACCACCGCGGGCACGCCGCGCAGGGCGGCGTCCACGACGGACATGCCGAACGCCTCTTGCAGCAGGCTGGGCATGACCAACACGTCCATCCTCGAGATCAGCCCCGTCAGGTCGTCTGTCGGCGCAACCAAGAAGAGGTTAGGCGGAGGCCCCGGCCGCGTCGCCGCCTGCTGCCCTGATATGCGCTGTGTGGCACCTGGCCCTCCGTCGCTGCGGCCGTCAAGCTCGCCGTTGCTGCCATTGGTGCCGCCCGCAGACCAGTCCACCGCTAGAAAGTCGCAGTCCGGCATCCTCGCGGCGAGCTCGTCCACAATTGCAGCGCCCTTCTCAGGGGTGCGCTTGAGCATGCCAACCACGGGCCGGCGCGCCCATTGACGTGATCGCTCCGCCCGTGCGGCCCCGGCCGTGGCCGCTCCCTGTTCTTGCTGCTGCTGCTGCTGCTGCTGCTGCTGCTGCTGCTGCTGCTGCTGGGAGGACGTCGGAGCTGCACCGGCTGTGTTGGCTGGGGCGCAGCTGTCGGGCCACAGGCTGCGCGCGGCGGCGGCGCCGCAGTCAGGCCAGGGCGGGGCGCCAAACACGCCAAGATTGGCCAAGCTCAATACCAGGATCCGGGTACTCGCCTGCTCCTGCCCCAGCCGCCGCTGCTGCGGCTCCTTTTGCTGCTGCTGCTGCTGCGGCGGCGGCGGCTGCTGCCGCTGCTCCTGGTGGCGCGCCCGCCCTTCCGGCTGCCCAGCCCACGCAGCCGGCAGCGATCCCGTCGCTTCCGCCGCCGGCAGGCACCCGCGGGCGTGCTCTCGGAAGTATGATGCGACAAACTTCGACACACACAGCACGCCGTCCGCGCCTGCCCACGAACCCAGCAGCCCGGGCGTGCGCGGGGTGCAGCCGGCGGGCCCAAACGGCAGCAGGTGGATGTTCTGGACAAGGAAGTGCAGCCTGCAGGCGCCGCAGCGCGCCAGGGCCGCCAGGCAGGCGGGGAGCGCGGCGCCGGCCGCCGCCTGCGTTTCGTCCGCATCCAAGATCACGACCACAGAGCCCGAGCCGCCGCTTGCGGTTGTGCTGCCGCTGCTTGTGATTTCGTTGCCGCCGGCGGCGTTTGCGCCGGTGGCGCCAAACCGCTGGCTCGATGCTGCCGTGGTGTCCGCTGGCGCGCGCCCGGCTGGGGCGTGCGCGGCGTTGCCGCGCGCTCCTGCGCTCTCAACAAGGGCCTCGGCTGCGGCTGGCAGGTCCGCCGCAGCGTACACAGCACGGTGCGCCACGCCGCCCCGCCGCCACTCCACGCCCTCCGCGCCGCCGGCCGCGCAGGGGCGCAGCTCGTGCAGCCACCCGCCGACCGCGGCGGCGCGCAGCGCGGCGGCGCGGCCGGCGGCGAAGAGGAGGTGGGTTTCGGCGACGCCGGGCGCGGCCGCGAGGGTTCGGGCGAGGCAGGCAAACGCGTGGCGGCCGCCGTGGATGTGGTGGCCGCTGTCGAGCTGGATGTTTTGCTTGATGAGTATCACGATCATGGTAGATCACGCATATGCTTCATACCCTGCGGGGGTGAGGCCTTGTCATGGGGAGCGCTGCTGGCCAGCACCACCGGTGGGCCGCTGCTCCTGCTGTCGCGGTGCGGGGGTGATTGACCAGCCCCACCCATGCGCTTCATTTGGTGCCTTGCAGCGCCACTCCTAACGTCACACACTCTGCTTCAGGTCGGGCGGTGGGCCCCATCGGCCCGGCCAGCCGCTGAAATTCGCTGGTGCCGCCGGCGCGCACGCCCGCGCAAGACTTGTACAACGCCAGCCAATGGAGGATCGTGACACACGCCTGATGCTCGCGGCAGATGGTGTTTTGAAGTATGTATATGTATTGACAAGGCTGCCTGACACAATGGTGAGCAGACGCGCTTGATCACTGGAGATCTGCTTGACGTTGGCCGTCCGCTGTATTGCTGATTATCATATCAGGTGAGCCGAGGCAACATCTGATCAGCCGTCGTGACGAAGTTTTCAATCATATAGTAGCAGCACGCAACGCAGCCGTAGCATCGCTCAGCTCACACAGCACGCAGAGCATGACGCACTTCCTTGTGGCATGCAGCACGTAGCTGATCGCATGGAAAATATATAATACATTGATGATTGGATGGAACTGGTTACTACGAGGGTATCCAGGCAGAATATTGTGTGCGTACTTCCTGCGCATAGATTCAAGCTGCTTTAGTCGCCTAGTCAGCAAACCGCAACTCAAACGTCCTGATCTCCATCGGGTACAGCTCCACCACAGGCATCTCATCCGATTCATGGTTCCACACATCGTACGCCTCCTGTGATCCACTGCCCCACCCCCACTCACCGCGCCCACTCCCGGCCGCCTCCCCGCCGCCGCCGCGCCCACGTGCGGGCGCAGCCGCTGCGCCGCCCCCCACGTCCCACTTGGCGCGCGGCGGCATGTCGGCGCGCCGCCGCGCGGCGGTGAGGGACAGCTCCGTGATTGACGCCAGGGGCCGTGGCAGGAGGGCGGACAGGTCGACGCGCGCCGGGCGCGAGAGCGCGGCGTCCTCCCCGACCTGCGCCGCGGCCAGCGGGCGGCAGAGAGGGCGTCAATTTATCTCAGCAGACGATGAATATCCTGAGGGGGAGCCCCTGCACCGGCGCGGCGTCGGGCCGACCGGCCGCCAGGCGCGGTGCGGCCCGTGTCACAAGCAAGAGAACCCCTCGAGCTTGCGAGTATCCAAAGGCCTGCACAAAGAGGCTACCCCTCACCCTTATCACAGCCCGTCCGTCCCCACCTGGAACTGATGCGCCAACCGCACGACGGCCCTGCTTCCGTCGCCCTCCTCCGCGCGCATCAGCGTCACGAGGTGCACGTTCGGCGCCAGCGGCGCGCCGCCCGCGAGCCCGGACCAGCGCCCGCGCAGGCCGCCGGCCCGCAGGGCGGCGGCGACGCCGGCCGGGCCGCCACCCCCGTTGCCGTATTCGTCGCCGCGCTCTTCAAGCCTCGCAAACGCCACCACTGGGGGGTCGTTCAGGAGCAGCTGGTTCAGCCTCAGATCTCGCGCCGCGCCGCTGACGTCACCGCCGCTGACGTCATCGTTGCTGAAGTCACCGCCCCCGGCGGCGGCCTCGGGGCCGGCGGACAGCAGGAAGCTTCCGCGGGCGACGAGGCCGCCGCCTCGGCACGAGCAGGCGCGGCAGCCGCACATGGTCTCGTCGAGGGTCTCCCCGACGCCCCTCAGGTCATCCACCGCGGTGGTCCTGCGCGGCGGTTGACCGGGTTGACCGGCTTTGAGGTCGCTCACGCGGCTTTCCTCGTGCAAACGGGCACCGGCGCCCGACGGCTCGCGGGCGCGGCGGCAACCGCCAATGGTGGGCGCGCCGCGCTGCTGCCTGGGGAACCCCTGCCGCGCGCTCGCCCGCCACCCGCGCGCACCTGCACCTTCCGCATTGACCCCAGCCCCTGCAGCTGGCAGCGCGGCGTAGACCCGCGCGGCGTGCTGCTCACCCAGGCCAGCCCGTAAGCATGCACCCGTGCGCACTGACCTGCACCTGCACGCACCCACGTCACAAACACTCGCACACAAACGCATTCGCGCACACTCCCCCCACACGAACACACACACACACACACACACACACACACACACACGCACATGCACACACACACAAACACACACACATAAGCCCACCTGTGCAG
>NW_014011990.1:0-3200 GCF_000611645.1 Monoraphidium neglectum
CACGGCGCCGGCGCCTGCTCTTGACTTTCTCTCCCCCACCTCTGTGCCCCCCCCCTTCTTGCCCCAGGCCCCCCAGGCTGCACTTGACGATGACCTGGCGGACTACAACAATGAGCTGCGCATGGGCATCCTGGAGGCTTACAGCGGAATATTCCAGGTGACCAGGGGGCTGGGTGGGCAGACGCGCGCCTTGCCCCCGCGCCTTGACTGCCCCGAGCGCTGCGCGCGGCGGAGCACCCCGCTGCGACGGCGCGAACCGGCGCCGTTGGCCGCGTGCGCCGGCGCGCCGGAGCCTCCCTGCGGGGCTGTCGGCGGCGGGGGAGCGCGCCCACCTGCCAACGCGCGGCCACAGCCTTGTCAGCCCAGGCCCCGCCTGTGGGCGCTGCCGTCGCGCCATCCCCCTGGCCCCACCCCTTGTCCCATCCGCCCCTCCTTTGAGCATCCCTGCGGACCTCCTTCGCCGCACCTCCCGCCTCTTGCTTGACCCCCACGTTCGCACCTACCCCTGGTGCCGCGCAGGGCCTGCCTGTCGGCGTGGCTGACGCGCAGCTCAAAGGGGATGTACCCCACATTTTGGAGTTCTGCAACAGCATCGCCAAGGACCAGGCGCGCACATGGCGGGGGAAGGGGGGAAAGGGGTGGTTGCCGGGCTGCTGGGCTGTGGCGCGCAGGCGGGGACTCGCAGCCATGCGGTGGAGGGGCGCGTGTGTGGCCGGCTGCGGCGCGCTTTCAGGTGTTCTCGGCGCGGCATCTCCTGCATCTTGTGCACACTTGTGCACGTGCGCGTAAATTCACACGTGCACACACACACACGCACGCACACACACACACGCACGCACGCACGCACGCACGCACGCACACACAATCTCATCCACAATCACATCCACAATCACATCCACAATCACATCCACAATCACATCCACAATCACATCCACAATCACACACACGCTCAACCTCAGGTGTATGATGAGCTCGTGGTTCGTGCAGCGGTCAGCCTGCTCGGGGACATGACCACCACCGTGCAGGTACGTTGGGCCTCGGGCCGGAAGGGGTTGCCGCATACAGGCGCGGCTGGAACCACATGTGGCGCGCAAGGCTTTTAGTCGGGCTTGCTCTGGCGAACGGCGGCGGCGGCGGGGCTGCTGAGCTTGGGGGCGAAGACCCGCAAGCTTCAGCCCGCGGTCCCCTTCCTCGCGGCAGTTGAGCCGCCGCCTTTCTGCGGCAGCTGCGGCAGCAAGATTTTGCCGCAGGTAGGACAAGCCTTGGGATCCAAGTGGTCTACGCAGCAGAACAAACTGCCGCTCAAGAGACCCCGCTCACTCCCTCCCACACGCCACGCAGGGCGTCGGCGCGCTGCTGGCCGGCGCGCGGGGCGGCGACTGGGAGCGGCTGATCAGCTGGGTGCACGAGAGCGACGCGCTGGGCGGGGAGCTGGACTGGGCCGTCAACGCCATCAGCACCGCGGTCAGCCAGGCCTCGTAGCCGCGCATTCGCGCGGCACGCCGCGCGCCACCGCCCGCAGCCGCGAACGGCGTTCGCGGCTGCGGCGGCTGAGGCCGGCGGCGGCGCGGCGGGCGGTGGCAGCTGCGTCAGCGACCGCCGGTTGCTTGCGGCGGGGTTGATGCGGCGCCCCGCAGGCGGCGATGCAGGCCGCGTGGTTGCGGCCAGGCTGGCTGGCGCAGCCGAGGTGACGGCCGTGCGGCGTGTCAGAGCAGGGGCCCTCGCGGCTGCACCGCTGCCGTTGCTTTGCTTCGGCAACCACATGTGCCCTTGGTACATGTGCACGCCAGCCAGTGCTGATCCGTACCCCAGGCGCGGCGCCCGGCGGGGCTTTCCGCGTCCAGGGGCGCGCTTCGCCATGGGGAGGCGCGAGCATTCGGGCCCGTGTCGAGCGGCCCGGGCCGTGCAGACCCAGAGAGCGGGGCGGCGGCCTGGTGGCAGTGGTAGTGTCGGCTGTTCTCTTGGGCTTCAGCATGGTGCCATCTGCTCCTAGAAATTTCCCTCTTGTGCATCACACGGGCTCTGTACGCGTTGTTTTTGTGGGCGGACGCGCATGTTACATGTGAGTGTGTATGGTGGGGTATGTGTGTGTGTGCTTCTGTGTGCATGTATGTGTGACTGTGTGTGTGCTGAACAAACGCAAGTCAAGTCAGGTCTTCCGCAGCGCGCGCCGCAGCTTGTGCGGTCAGCAGCAGCAGCGGCGGCAGGAGAGTCACAGGCCGGCTTCGATTCAGCCCGCTGTACCCCTCGCCCCTAGATGGAGAGAAAATGGCGCAGAACAGGTCACAAACACGTGTAATCACTTGCGTTTTTGCAGCCATAATTGGTCAGAGTGGGGTCCAAGGCACAAAGGGGGGGGGGTGACAATCAAAGTGTCGTCATCAAGAAGGGCCAAGAAGGGCCGATCGGGCTCACGACATGTTCTCTTTGTGCAAAAGACCCAGGGTGAAACCTGTCCAATAGGTTCTTGAGGCACAGCCGGTGAGACAGGGAGCGAAGCAGCGACCGTGTGAAAGGCCGCCCACCAAGGGCAGGCCGGCGCCTCCGCCGCCCGTCGAAAGTGCGCGGACGCCGCCCCCGCAGCGACGCGCGGCCGCCTCTGCGCAGCCTCCACGCCGAGGCCGTCAGAACTTGGTCCACCGCCTCTCCGCCTCCCGCTGGTTCACGCTCCTGTGGACCGCCCTGGCCGCCCCCCTGGCTTCCTCCAGCTCGCGCCGCGCCTCCGCGAGCTTCGCCTCGATCTGCCCAGACAGGCCCGCGTTGCCCTTGTTGCGCTGCGCCATCTCCTGCAGCCGCTGGACCCTGGCCTGGGGTGGGGGTGCGGGCGTCGGGGGCACAGCAGCGGGGGCCAAGCACACGATGGGATTGGAGCCCAGGGCGGCAGTTTTTGATTGCTGGGTCAGCGCACGCCCCATCGCACGGCGCGCGTCGCGTGCGAAAGCGGCGCGTGGGGCGCAGGCGCACTGGGCAGCGGCCGCCGAGGCAGCGGCGGCCCCTTCGAGCTACGCCGTCTGAGCCGTGGGGTGGGGTCGGGCGGGCAGGCAGCGCCGCAAAAAGGTGGGCAGCGCACCTTGATCACCGCAACATTGTCCGCGTGCGCCGCCAGCCCCCGCCGCGCCTCCGCCGCCGCCGACCCCGCCGCCGCGCTGCCGCCGCCGCCACCCGCCCGCCCAGCGCCGGCTGGGGCGCCCGCACCGCCG
>NW_014011990.1:3878-13413 GCF_000611645.1 Monoraphidium neglectum
GCCTCCGACCCCTCCCCCAGCGACTGATTGATGAACCCAAACAGCCCGGGCGCCTCCCCCGCCAGCTCAGCGGCCTGCCGCCCGTCCGCGCGCCGCTGCTTGTCCGCGCGCGCCGCGTGCGCCTCCTTTCTCCGGCGCGCGCGCTCGCCGCCGCGCGGCCGCTTCCGCGCGCGCGCCTCCCCCTCCCCCTCGCCCTCTGCGCCGCCGCCGCCGCCGCCACCGCCGCCGCCGCCGTCTGCCCCTGCCTCCCCGCCCTCGCCGTCCCGGTGCTTGTGATGCTTGGAGTGTTTGTGGTGGTGGTGCTTCCTGTGGCCCAGGCCGCGCTGCTTCGGCAGCTGCTCCGCAGTCAGCGGCTCCACCAGCCCCGAGCCACCCTTGCCCAGACCCGCCCCAGCCTTGTACCTTTGGGGGAGGGGGGGGGGCGAGCAATGCCAAGCAAAGGCGCCGTCAGAGGCGGGACGGTGGCGCAGGGATGCACATGCTCTGCACAGTCGTGAAAAGCGCCCTTCAAATCAGAGATACGCGCGGCAGCTGGAGGCACCGCCCCCCCCCCAGGTGCGGTGGCGCGCGGCGGCTGCTTGTGACCCTCGTCCGTTCACGCGGACACAGCTGCGTCGGCTGCCAGCCCGGGCGCTCACCCCATCCGCGCGAGGAGCTTCGAAGCGATCCCTCTGCCGTGATCCTCCCACGCTGCAAACAACACCGTCTCCGTCTGCGCGCCCGCCTTCGCGGCGGCCCTGACGCGGCGCGGTCGGTGAAAACTGGTGAACAACGCCGGGGGCGTCACTGTCACGACCATCTCGCTGCTTCAAGCAGATGGACTTGCCACGGCAAGCGAGGAGGCAATCTCAGCTGGCGCGCCCGGCATTTGATGCCCCTTTGTCTGCATTATCCGCGTCAGGCCATGTGTATGCAGCAGCAGGCCCTCACCTCGCGTGCCCCAGCGCGCCGCCCAGCCCAAGCCCGCCGTGACCCTCCTCCGGCTCGCCTTCTGAATCAGAAGACGAGCCGCCACTGCTGCCGCTGCTGCTGCCGCTGCTTCCGCTGCCGCTCTCGCCGCTGCTCTCGCTGCCGCCGCCGCCGTCGCCGTCGCTCACGCTGCCGCTCGCGCCCCGGCCCCTGTGCTCCCGGCCGTCAGAGCAGGGAAACCCCTGCACGCCACCGGCGGCCCCTGTCACCGGGCCTGGCGCTGCGTCCGCTGGCAAGACGGCGGCCACCTCGGCTGCGTTGAGGGGGGCGGCGGCGGCCGCGGCGACCCCCGCCTCCATCGCATCCAGCTCCATGAGCATGCGCTGCTTTTTGAGGTCAAGCAGTGCGGCCTGCAGCTGCTGCACGGCTTCCGCCAGCTGCTCGACCAGCGCCTGCAGCTCCTCGCTGCCCGGGTCCAGCTGCAGCATGTCGTTGACCTGCTTGTGCGGCAAGGGATGTGCGTTGCCGGGGGCGAGTGCATGAACGCAGCGACGCATGCAGCGCGGCCAGCGCGCACCTCTGCTAATGAAGCGCGCTGCTCGTCCAGCTGCTGGCGTAGCTCAGCCTCAAGCTGAACAGCCTCATCGGCCATGCCCAGCGGCCGCACAATTGCCTATTTCTCGGAAGATACGGATTTCGGACCGCGGCAACAGATCATATAGGAGCTTGCAGGCTATGTTGTGGTGGTTTTGAGTATACATACAGGTGAATTCAAGGATCAAAGTCGACGACCGACGCTCCCACGCTTCATGCTCACGATAACGTGCCCTTCGTCACTCCAGCTCACTTGGTGACAAGGGCTGCTACATGGAGGACAGGGCACCTTATACAATCTCAACTTTGAAGAATCTAATTCATCTATCCATATGAAAACCATGGAAGGGCGATGTGGGCACAGTCACAGCCAAACAACCTGCTTGTGCTGATGAGTTTGTTGGCATGTACCATTTGCTTCTTGCACAATTTTCGCCCTTAACCTGTGGTTAATTGCTGCTGCAATGTTTTCACCAACCTGCATTGCGTTCAGGCAACCTAGACCATCGCTTAATTGCCGGTCATTTTGCTGCCATCATTTGCTGCAAAGCTTGCCGCTCCTCGGACTTTGGACTCTTGACTTTCAGCATTACTCTACCAAGACTCACAAGTGTGCTCAGAAAAAGGTGCCCATGCAATGCGACTAGAACCAGTTGTTGCAGCATGCCACAGTGCCAGGGACGCGTGGCACTGTTATTGAAAGAGCCCACAGCCATCAAGCAGGTACAATGGGCCGATGAGCAAAAGCGCACACAAAACAGACATGGGTGCGAGTCACAAAACTGAGGAGGTAGAATGAAAGCTGCGACAGCACGATCTGTGCATCATGCGGCGCCTGGGTGCATGCTGCAGCGCGCTTTTGCGCGAGGCACCGACATGCTCGAAACGCAGCCCCTCACGGCAGCGCCATGTCATCCTCGTCAAAATCATCCTCGAACCGATTGAAGAAGTCTGCATCTACCAGCTTTTCGTGCACACTGGTACCCTCAAAGCCCTCCAGCAGCTCGCGCTCGTCCAAGTCGCCGTATGCGCCGCCATCATCGTCCGCGCTGCCCAGCTGTGGTAGCGCTGGCAGCGGCTTCATGGCCGATTCAGATGTTGTTAGGCTTTTGTGCTCTGCCAAGAGCCGACAGGGGGCCTGCAGGCGGCAGAGCTCAGCTGCAGATCAGGTGCGAAGAGTCAGGCAGTCTGCTGAAGCGGTGTAGGTTGTTGGATATGCAGCCAGGTGATCCACAATTATGGGAGGTCCCGAAGGAAACGTGAGCGATCTATCTTATCTATCGGGATCCTCCCAAGTAAAACTTTCAAGTGTTTCCCATGTGTTGTATGTATGTGGCAGCCTGCGAGTCCCGGTGGAACGGGTGATTTTGTGACACGAGTCCCGGTAGGAACGGGTACGGGCACTCGCTTTGTGTACTCCGCTGCTTGCCGCACACCTGTTCCTTTGATCCCCGGTGAGACGGTGACGGCCGACTACGACTCCAAGGTAGTTGAGGTATACTTCTATTCTATAACGGTGGCAGCCTGCATCAATGCATTGCATATGACACGCGGCTCAGCTTCATCCTACCCCAACAGCACGGCGGTTGTGGACTTCGCGGCCAACACGTCACAGCATTCAGCACGTCCCGGGCAGGAGCCGCATGGGCGCAGCCACACGGCTGCTCTATACCCCGCAATTTTGTTTGCGCATCTGGTAGCATACATCCCCGATGGGGCACATGACTTGTCCAAAATGTGTTGGACAGGTGTTTGCTTTGGTACGGTGGTTGAACCTCAACATTGTGGGGCTTTTTGCGATATGACAAGACAGTACGGGAGAGCTGTGTGTTCACCTAGTTGTGGGAGCGAATTTCACCAGCGACGCCGCACACCCGCCTCCACGCACGCGCAGCGGTTGGCTGGCCGCCCAGGCAGTGAGTGTGAAGGACCTCAATGCCCTGCCTCTCCATCCCCCTCCAGGCGGCATGCAGTCGAAGCTGGCAACCATGTTTCGCTAGAATGCTGGGTCTAGCCTTGGAAGATATTCATCGACTAATGGTCGACCACGTCTGATACTATTGTGAATCCAGCACGCAGTAGTCAGTTGAAAAAGAGCCCGTGAACCGCCAGCTGCTTGTGCCCGAGCACTTGTCAGGGCATTGTCCAGCAGCCAGCGCTTCAGGGGCATTGTCGAGCGCATAATCGCACCAAACCACACGCAGGTGCGCAGACAGGAAGTATCACAGATGTGCACAACGCCCGGTGGCTTTGTGGAAGCAGTGAGGCCAACTTGCAGGTGAGAGCAATCGAATGCATGAGTCAAGGGCTGTGGCCTGAATAGAGCAAAGCTGCCAATTTTGGGCACACTGACCCCGCAAGCCCTTGACGGAGCTGTGCAGCTGCCTCCGTCGTTTGGATGTACGAGATGTGCACATCCCCTTGCCTGGGCCCCCTGCTGCCTGTGGGCCTTGTTGGCAGCTCAGCAGGCAGCACTAAAATGGAAGCTCCCTGTTGCAGGTGGGGCAGCTTCGCCCCGCCACCAGCTTGCAGGTTTGTCAGGTGCATGACGTTTGGCCACAGCGAGACATATGCACAGTCTCGACAAAGGCCACCAACGTGGGACCGCTGGCAGGTAAATGGTTGGTACAGGGCAGCTACTGCTGGCAGATTGGTGATACCCCACATGGCATCCAGCAGCTGGCCAACAACTAATGACGACGACATCGGCATGCTGACCGACTGGATCGGCGTCAGCGTGACAAGCGTGACTGCTGTAGAAAGAGCACCCTGCAGTGTTGAACTGCAACTTCCCATTTTAGATGCTCGCATGCAGTTAAGATCACCCTCCTGGCTGGCATTGGCCTGATTGCCGCACGGAAAGGTGTCCCTGGGTGCTCAAAAATCGAGAGGCGTGCCGTGTTGTGCTCGGCGCGGTGCGGGGCAAGGATGAAGCATTCACCTGGTGTGATCATGATAACTTAGGATCTCGGTCGATGACGATGATGGTGCGTTTCCCGCCGACCAATGACGAGAAATACGTGTGGGATCACGTCGACCTTCTCAAGCACGGACTGATGAAGCCATGGACGGCAAAATTTGAAAAAAATCAAAGCAATTCAACAGAATTGCAAGTGATCGATCGCACAGCGAGATCACAATAGGCCGAGGAAGGCAGATCATCGATGCAGTTCTTCCATCGGTCCAAAAAGTGCAGCCATCCTTGATATTTACAAGACAAAAGAACTTCCTGCAAAAGCGTGATAGGCGTGCTCTCCCGCTGACACTGCCACCTCAAGGACAGTAGCCCAGGCCCTTTGCCTTGCGTGCTCTCCTCTGCAGCGACTGCCTCTGTACACCATGGACCAGGGCAACAATATGGCCACTGGGCGTGACGCGTGGCGCAGCACGCGTCAGATGCTGCACGGTGAGGCAAACTCCCCGCTTGTGCGCACACGGCATGCAGACGCCTTGCTCAACCGTGCGGCGGCAACCCCCCCCCCCCCCTACGTACGCACGTATTTCCAGCCTGCATGCAGGGGCTGCCTCTAGGCAGTAACAGCTGCCGCAGCTGGCTGCTTTGCACGCGATAGCAGGCAGGGGCCTCGGAGCACACGACAACAGGCCCTGTGGCGCTCCTCCCCTTCCGCCGCCTGACTTCTGTTTGATCCCGTCATTTGCGCAGACCTGGAGCAGCAGGTGCTGGAGCGCAACATGGACTGCCAGGGCCTGCTGCAGGAGATCAACGCCCGCAAGGCGGACCTGGCCGCCGCTGTGCAAGGTGGCTGTCGTGCATGGTTTATTAAAATCTGTGATTCAAGCACCCACCACCCCTCGAATGAAATGCACAGCGTCGTCGCTCCGACATGTGCTGCAGGGAGTGAGCATGCAGGCCTCACCACACGGCCGGAGGCATGCCAGCTGTATAATTTTTCAGGTTGCCACTAGTCATCCAAGGCTGGCCTCCGGACTCCTGAAGACCCCATTGCTTCCACCCTGCAGAGCGCGATCAGATGAAAGAGCAGACCCTGCAGCTCCTGATGTCAAGGGATACGGCACACAACACGCAGAAGGTGGGTGCCCCTGCCTGATTCGCGCATGCTTTGCCGTGCCGACGTGTGTCCAGCCCATCGTTCAGCACGGGAAGGCAGCGCCGTTCGCGCTTTGTGACTCGACTGCCGGCAGCCGCTAGGATGCGTGCATGTTCATTTGAGTCAACAGTGCCCTGCTGCACCACAGCAACTGGACCAGCAGCTGGAGGAGGCGGCTCAGGAGGCGCAGCAGCTGGCACAGCAGCTCAGCCTGGTGCAGGCCAAGGAGGAAGAGAGCCGGGCGCGCGCGCAGGAGGCAAGGTGCGCACGCTGGCATCAAAGGCGCTGGCGCATGCGGGGCCGGCAGCGGGCATCGCCAATCCCAGTTGGTTCAAGCATTCGCTTATCTTGACCCTGCTGCAATTAACTGCACATAATGCTGGTGACTGTTCTTTGCCCTCATCAACCCTGGGACCTCCTTACCCTTGCGCGAATCCCCAGGGACTTTGTGGCTCAGCACCTGAAAGAGCACACGGCCTTCATGACCGGCGGCCACGAAGCCGCGGTCGCAGACCTGGAAAGGCTCTCGCGTCAGGTCGCGGCGCGGCAAGCGGGCAGGGCCGCCGCCAGCGACGGCGCGGCTGGCCAGGCCGCCGGCAGGGCGGAGAACGGCGGCTGCACGCTGGCGGGCGGAGGGTTTTCGGTGGGGCCCAGCATCCTGCCGAAGGACTGGCTGGACGAGGCTGCTGAGGGCATTGCCAAGGATGAAAGGGCGGCGTTCGAGGAGGGGGCGGCTGGCAGCGTGTAGGGTTCCAGGTCATCGCACCCCGCAAGGCCGGCAGTGACCAATGAGTCAAAAAGAGCATGGAGGAGCGAGGTTGGAGATGGGCAGCAAGCGAGGGCGCGAGGCTACAACAGGCTGGTGAAGTAACTTATCATGCCCGGAAATGCAGCAGGCAGGCTGTCAGCTCGTTTGTAACGACAATGGCTGTGACAGGCCCAGAGGTGCACCAGCAGCGAGCGGCTGAGTCCACAACCTGCTGGTCAATGCGTGGCACAGGCTGCACACAACGGCGCCTCCGCACCAAGCTGCTAGCTTCTGAGTTCCCAACCAGCCTTGTTTATTCGACTCTTGTTGTGTCGCGCTTGTACCTGGATACCGTGGCGGTCACCCGACGATCGTATGCGGTGACAACGATCGTGTGCGTCTGGGCCATCAGACCTACGTATGTTCACTTACTTGCCTTATTACGTCTCTTCCTGCATCGATCAGGCTCACTTACGCATTCTGCAGGAGCCTCGTCCTGTCGCAGCCAAGCCTCACAATGCAGACCTCGGTCGGTGCGCATCGCGCTGCCCGCAGTGGAGTGCTGCAGCGCGGTGCTTCTGGTTCGCGCATAGGCAGCCGGCGCTCGCTGCGCGTGGAGGCCAGAGACTACCCGCGGCCGGCCTTCGACACCGCGGAGACCTTCCAGGAGGCTCAGGCGCTGTCAGCGAAGCTTAAGAATGCTCCTAGGCCCGCTAAGCCGCTCAAGGTGGCGATTGTGGGGGGCGGTCTTGCGGGCCTCTCGGCAGCCAAGTACCTGAGCGACGCTGGCCACAAGCCGGTTGTGCTGGAGGGCCGCGATGTTTTGGGTGGCAAGGTGGGAATGCGGCGGCACCAATGGGCTTGTGGATCCGTTGGCCGGCAAGGCGCCGCTGCGCGCCGCTTGCACCACGCGCTTTGCGCAGGGCGGGCTGCATCACACATACACCCATGCACGCATGTCTGGCTGCGGCGCTGCTGAAATTGTAGCCCGCCGCTGTAGGAAACCAGCTGGTATTGCAGTTGCACGGCTGCTCCCCTGTGGTATTGATTATCGGCGCCTGAAACGTGATGCATGTGGGCAGCGTCCGCCTGCCCATGCTTCTGATGTATTGTCCTCAACCAATCCAGGTCGCGGCCTGGAAGGACAAGGACGGCGACTGGATCGAGACCGGCCTGCACATCTTCTTCGGCGCCTACCCCAACATGATGAACGTGTTCAGGGAGCTCGGCATCGAGGACCGCCTGCAGTGGTGAGCGGGGCTTCGGCCGTTCAATTGCAGCAGGCTGTTCAATTGCAGATTCGATGGTGCACATTTGACGGCGGCGCTCCCTCCTATGAGGGCGCTTAGAGTGATACGGAATCAGCGCGCCGCACGACATGTGTGTGTATGGAGGAGGGTGCCGCGGCGGCAGGCGTGCTTGCAGCGTCGGGGCGGCGGGGCGACGCGGCCAGGGTCGAAGCCATGCAGCCAGGAGGGCTGCCAGAGCATCAGAGCGGCGCGGTCACTTGAGTGCGGGGCCGGGGCTCAACTGCTGAGGCCGCCGGCGTCATGGGTGCTGGGGCAGTCAGCCGACTGTTTGTTGGGTTTCTAAAGTTCTTGAGGCAGCAGCCGTCGGTCGATGGGCAGCCATCGCTCTGTGGGCAAGGTGGTGCACGCAGCGACGCACGGCTGTCAACAAAAGGCGGCGCATTTCCAGAGTGCTTAGAAGCCCCCTGACGGAAGACAGCGGAGAGGCAGCGGCACCGTGACAACCCAGGTTGCATTGCAGGCGCTCGCCACCGCCCAGCTGGGTGGGAGCCGTGCTGAAGCGATGCCCTAAACCCCCCATTACAACCCAAACCCCCAGGAAGGAGCACTCTATGATCTTCGCCATGCCCGACGCCCCCGGGGAGTTCAGCCGCTTCGACTTCCCCGACATCCCTGCGCCCCTGAACGGCGTTGTTGCCATCCTGCGCAACAACCAAATGCTCACCTGGGAGGAGAAGATCAAGTTTGCGATCGGCCTCATCCCCGCCATCTTCGGCGGCCAGCAGTGAGCGCCGCGGGGAGGAGGGGGGGGCGCGGCGGCGTGGGAGCGGGGCGCAGCGGGGCAGATGTGGCCCACCGGCAGAGGCTGTGTGTGGCTCTTTGGAGCCCACAGGGTCTCTAACTCGACGGCTAGTATTACTCAAACTGTGCTGTCGCCGTGTAGAGCGCTGCAGCTGCGCTACACCCCAGCCTTGCTCGCGCTTCAGATGTGCCCGGGCGTCAGGCTGCATCACGCCGATGACGTCCAGCCTCTCTGGGGCGCACCCCCAAGCCGCTCGATCACATCACTGACCGTTTGCCTGCCGAACCCCCCGCCTGTTGAACTTCCAAGGTACGTGGAGGACCAGGACGGCCTGAGCGTGACCGAGTGGATGGCCAAGCAGGGCGTGCCCCCGCGCGTGAACGAGGAGGTGTTCATTGCTATGGCCAAGGCGCTGGCCTTCATCGACCCCGACGTGCTGTCGATGACTGTCGTGCTGACCGCGCTCAACCGCTTCCTCCGGGTGCGGGGGCGCCGCGGCGGCCGGGGAGGCGGGCGTGGTGTTGGCTGCGGTGGTGGTAGATTGTTGGCGGCGGTGTGGTGGCCCGGAGGCAGTGGTGTACTGTCGTAGTCCAGGTGCCGCGGGTGGGGTCTGGCAGTGCGCGCCCTGCCGCGCCCGTGCCTCACAGCTGCGCCCCTGCCCTTCCGCCCCCCCGTCCCTGCGCCCCCGCCCTTACACAGGAGACCCACGGCAGCAAGATGGCCTTCCTGGACGGCGCCCCCCCGGAGCGCCTCTGCCAGCCGATGGTGGACCACTTCACCGCGCGCGGCGGCGAGCTGCGCATGAACGCGCGGCTCAAGAACATCGAGTTGAACGAGGACGGCAGCGTGAAGGCGCTGGAGCTGGTGGGGGGCGAGAGGGTGGAGGCGGACCTGTACATCTCGGCCATGCCGGGTGGGTGCCTAGGGGGGGTGGACGTCGGGGGTGCGCTTTGCGGAGCTGGGGGGTGACTCTAACATCTGTATATGTGTATTTGTATGTGTACGTATGTGCAGTGTGCGCACACGCACATGTGCGTGCGCCCCACCTCTCTGCGCTTGTGCTGAAACTCAGAAGGGTCCAGGGCGCGGAGCAATGTTGGGACGGATCCTCGCCACCCCCATTCCACCCTCTATTGACACTCCTCTCCCAAGCCATCCACCT
>NW_014011989.1:0-6394 GCF_000611645.1 Monoraphidium neglectum
TCGCAAGGCTGCGAAATGGACACCAAGTTTGGGCTCCTGGTCGCGCAATGCCAATTGCAAGTGCCTGATCGATCCACAACCAGGCTTCGAAGCTGTTTACTTGTGTTTGTATGTGTGCGTCGCATCCATCAATGCATCGTGCAGCATGCATGCACCTTCCTGCAGGTGGCCATACTAAGGATGAGTTTGCCTGTGGCCAGCACCTTGGTCCGCAGCGCACGGACAGCACGCATCAATTCCTGCCATGTGACCATACGGCCAGCAAACAACAGGGCGCTGGGCAGGTTCAGTGTGCAGCCAGCAGCAGGCACGCAGAGTTTCAAGGGCATGGATATTCCCACTGTGTACAACTACCCAATAAGCCCGCCCGCAATGGGGATGCTCTGCACAGCGCCAACAACAGGGCTAGTGGGCAGCAACAGGGTGGGCAGGCTTTTCGGGACATCAAGGTCGCGAATGGAGGGCGGGGTGGGGAGGACTATGGAGGGCGTGATCAGGTTGGGAATGGTGGGCAGGGTGGAGGAAATGGACGCCACTGCCGGCGCCAAGGGCAGGGTGGGGATCAGGCCGAAGACGGCGCCAGTCGCGCTGCCCACGACAGGCAGGCTGCCGCTCGGGAGGATGCCGCCCGCGAGCAGGCCGCTGACGGCGCCAGTCACGCTGCCCACGACAGGCAGGCTGGGGGTGGGCAGGGTGGGGGTGCCCACGGTGGGCACGGAGGGCAGGGAGGGCGCCGCCACAACGGGCAGGTTGGGCAGCAGGCTGCCGGTGGGGAGGCTGCCGCCCGTGAGCAGGCCGCTGACGGCGCCAGTCACGCTGCCGACAGCAGGAGAGACGGTCTTGAGGTCACGGGCCGCGAGGGCGGGAGTGACCAGGACAAACACGGCCACGGCAGCCACCGCCATGACAAGCGCACGAGCCATTGCAGATAATCACAATTCTGGGTGCCCTTGGGGGTTGGGAGAATGAGGACGAGGGGAATGGGGTCAGAAGTCAGCAGCATGAATTGATCCTTCTGTGGTCCTCCTTGGTGGCCGGCGAGCACAAACCACAGGCAGCAAAGCTGCAAAGCACAGCACTCAACGCTGGGATGATTTTCCACAGAGGCACCGGTAAGGCCCCAGCGCGCACCTGCTGTGCAAAGGCCGCGGAGTGGAGCTGGACGAGGTCGTAGATTTATACCGTTTGACTGGAATGCTGCAAGGTGAAGCGGCGTATTTTATTATTTGGAATGCTGAAAATGAATCCTCTTTTTGAACCTTTTGAACCTTTTGAAATGCCGCCTGGCCACACGACAATGACAAAGCGGGCTGCCTTTTCGTGACGGAAAAGGGACCTTTCAGGTGCGAATCGTGACAAATAGCCTCGCACTCTTGGCCAACAGAATAAAAGTAATGCCCCATTTGATGTACAATTGGCCAAAGGTGGCGAGCGGTGTCCTGTGGCGGTGTCAGCCCAAAGCCCTAACCAGCGCCGCGTGCTGTGCAGCCGCTACTCAGGGAGCGCAAACACCGTGAGAGTGATTACCCCCAAGTCTGACCTGCTTGCCAGCAATCCGCGCTGACGCCAATCCTTGGTGGCTATACCTCACATAAATTGCGCAGCATCTGTTTCGTAAATATAGGCTTCAGTGTGATGGTTGATGCCTGGAGGCGCCCGGGCCGACGGAGTCATGGTCCTGCCCTCATGTTGTTGTACGGCGGCATAACTTGACGCCCAAATGTGTCGAGCATAACCCATTATTATGTTCTGACCCCTCAGGGAATCCGGCCAGCCTCCTGGCCTTTCTGACATAATTGCTGCCTTAAACCTTTTGCATTGTGTTGGGTGAAAAAGCCTGCTCAAGGTAAACGACGATGCAGCAAGATCCTGCCGGACCGACAAGCGGCTGTTGCGTCCTGAGGCCAGGGCTGTTGTGTCACTGCACCAAAAAGCGGTGTCGAAGCCAAGAGAAGCCTCACATGATGATTTGCAAATCAAGGCGAGCCAATACCGCCCAGCAAAGCAATCGTCACGCACAACGTCAGAAAGCTGTCTGCGTGGCTGGTGCGCAGCTGGTGTAAACCATGACACCGCGCCGGTTGTCAGAATGGACTGCACACGACGCCACCGGCTGCATGTACCATTTGGGGAGTCAACAATCACTGTGCGGCGGCCAGCATCAACATAATGGAGCCACCCCGCACAAGCTGCTCTGATTACGCAAATGGCCAGTGAGTTGCACAAGGTGGGTGACCATGAGAGGCGGCGTTGCTTTCACCCTGGCGCG
This sequence comes from Monoraphidium neglectum, assembly GCF_000611645.1. Taxonomy (NCBI): domain Eukaryota; kingdom Viridiplantae; phylum Chlorophyta; class Chlorophyceae; order Sphaeropleales; family Selenastraceae; genus Monoraphidium; species Monoraphidium neglectum. The sequence goes on from NW_014011989.1 coordinate 2,270, forward strand.
CACCACTCAGAGGTGACAGCCTGGCAGCTTTGTTTGGCAGACGCCAGCTGCCATGGCCCTTGCGTGTTGGTCGGCATGTCCGCCCCCTCCACCTGTCGCACTACAGTATACGAATTGTGGTGCTGGAATCTGTGCCGCTTGGCGCGGCCCAGGCGCGCTCGCTCGTGCGCTGCCGTGCTGCGGCTGAGGCACGGGCTTAGCTGCCGTTCAACCTCTGGCTGGCTTCCAACCATGTCAAATTTCCGCGAATGGCAGGTTCAACGCCTGCAGGCTGGGGCGTAATAATGCGCTCACAGGTCTGCGTCTGCAACGCGCTGGTGGCATGGCATGCCCCTTGATCACACGCACTGTGAGACTGCGTGCAGCAGCACAACCCAGTCGCAGCCAAGGCTCGGGCGACCGGCAGGGCCTAGCACCAAAGCCCTTGGCCGCACTGGGCCCTCCCCCCCCCCCGCCCACTGGATCCTCCAAGTACTCCACCAGGCACCGCAGAACAGCATTTGCGGCCAAAATGCCGGATGTTCTCCTGCTGCCGCGGCTGCTGGCACCTTTCCAATGGGCGCGCCAACGCTTGAAAGACCGCTGCGAGCACTTCCTTGGGTCTCTGCGCGTCGCCCAGGCAGGCTGCGCGGCCGTGGGCATCAGTGGTGACGCCATTGATGCCAACGCTGCTGTGACTGCTGTAGCGCTGCACTCTCAAGGACGGCCTTGGGCTTTCGCTTGTATTGTTGATTGTGGCGCCATGCGCGCTGGCCTCAACGCACAGAGGTGCCGCCCACAGCGCGACCCATTGCGGATAGCGAATGCAGGGTCTCCGCGCCACTGGCAGGGTCGCCGCTGCGCGACTGTGGCTTTGCAGTAGGGGAGCCTGCTGCTCATGTACGGCAGCAGTCGCTCGGGGGACAGCGGCATGCTCGACCCACTGCAAATGTCCGCCGGCTCCCTCGCATCAGCAGGGGGTAGCAATTCAGACATCGCGCTGCAACGAACAGTCGTGAGGGCTGCATATTTGTGACCCCGCTGCTGCCGTGTTGGATAAGGGTCACAGGCGCGATTGAGACAGTAACATCATCCCGGGCTTGCAACTGGTGTTGCTTGCTTTGGTGCTCAGGCTGCTGCTGCTGCTGCTGCTGCTGCTGCTGCTGCTGCTGCTGCTGCTGCTCCTGCTCCTGCTGCTCCTGCTCCTGCTGCTCCTGCTGCTGCTGCAGGCTTGCCGCAACCACCTGCTGCAAGCTTAGTAATGGCTCTGGGGCGCACAAACCCCTTGATGTTACTGCGCACCACGCGGCGTGCAGATTGGCTGTGCCGTCTCAAAAAAAACCATGATATGTTTTGCGTTGTTTTCTCCAGTAAAACATCCGAAGAGTCTTCCATGTATTACAACATGGGGGTCAGTGTAAACATTGAGGTCCTGGTTAGGTCCCTGACTTCAGGGGTTTGAGTTGCTGGGAGCATGATGAGCAGCACTGACATTCGGTGAAGCGGCGTGCGGCTGCTATCAATGTCGCTGGTGCGCTGACTGCAAGTTGACCCTTTTGAACCAGTGCAACACTCATCACTGCTGTATCGTGCAACCCGCTTGGCCTCACGCGGCTGTGCAGTCATCGGCAGATGCCTTCCATGCGTGAGAGGTGATCACCTGCCATGGCCCTGTCGTCTCGGCCGGCGGCGTTGCATATGCGCCCAGTTAGTTGTAAACCTGTCGCGCCGTACAAATCCTGGTGCGAAGCCCTGTGCAGCTGCCGCTCCACCTCCGGTTGGCCCCCAACCTACCGTCACACGTCCGTGCATGTCAGGCGAGCTCAACGCCTGCAGACGCAATACGCTCCCACGTAGGCTTGCATGCGACGCACTGGTGGCATGGCATGCCCTTCGATTGCGCTGTGAGACGTGCACCAGACAGCAGCAGAGCCAAGCCGTTGGGCAAATCCTGTTGGTCCATACACGGCAATCTGAGCATGAATGCATTTGCAGCAAAAAAGGGCACGCATGGCGTTGTAACCTGAGCATGGATTCAGCTGTCTGTTGAGGTTTACCACAAACGTTCATGGTGAATTCCAACAGACTGTGGTGCACCACAGACCCAGCAGAACAACAGCAGTGATTGCTGCAGGCAGCCATACTCCACTACAGTTAGCTCAGGAGTCCCTCTATAATGTGATCCACCCAGTCATACCTCACGCGCGGCAGCCGCAGGCTCCCGCAATCGCTCTGGCGGCCGGCACGGCCATCCTCAAAGACGGCCGCCGCACCCGGGCCCCCCTTGCCAGCTGAGCCCTCTAAGTGCTCCTCTATCACCAGACTCCGCAGAACATCATCTACTGCCAAGCTGCCGGATGATCTCCCGCTGCCGCGGCTGCTGGAGCTGACGCTGCAGGCGGCGCTTATGCTTGAGCGGCCGCTGCGAGCACTTCCTTGGGCGCTCTGCGTGTCGCCCAGGCAGACCATGCCGCAGTCGGCATCACGGATGCCACTGATGCAAACGCTGCTGCGGCACCGCGCTGTCAAGGCCGGCCCGGGGCCTTTGCATGCATCAAGTAGTGTCGCGCATTCGTCGCGTTGGCCTTGACGCACAGGGACACCCCAGGTGCCGCCTATCGCGCGCCGCATTGCATGACCTAAATAAACTGCACGATCGTGACTGCAGAGCCTCCGCACCTGTGGCAGGTTTGCCGCTGCATGGCTTTGGCTTTGCCGCGGGCGAGCCTGCAGGCCACCTGCGGCTTGCCAGTCGGGTCGACCACACGCGCTTCAAGGCTGCCGCGAGCCGTGGATTGTCACTTGCGGTCCAGAGCAATTGAGCCGCGCTTGACCACCGCCGCGAGCCCAGGGGGGCATCAAGCGTCACGACTGGGCGGCGGCTTCTTGGCGATTTGGCTGGCTGTCGGCATCTAGCTCAGCCGCCCCTGCCGTGCTGCAGTATAAGGAGCGCTTTGCCTGTCCATTCAGGTTTGAACGCTTGCCCAAGTTCCAAACCACCACTCATGTGTCCGCCGTGGCGAACCCTGCGCCTGACCCACGTGCGCCGCAGCAAGATATGCTGCACGCTTCGCCAGGTGGTGGCCCGCCAAAGCCACGGCGCTTCCTTTCCTGAAATGATGGCATGGGGTGGTGACTTGACAGCCGGGATCTTTGCTGCGGGTGTGTCGCGTCAACTGCTCGTGCCGACACGCCACTTTGTTCGTGACAAGGGTAACATCCACACTCAAATCGCAGCTCCTGGGCGGATGTAGCCTATGCGAGACAGGACGTGCACAAAGATGAGCCAATTCGTCAATGAATTACACATAACGGCACCTCCAGCTTCCCTGCCAGCGCTCGTGTGTGCTTCTCAAGCTGACAGAACGCAACAGGTGTCGGCGTGCGCCGCACCGCACCCTGCCACAGCCCGAAAAGAGACCCGGCCGCCCCGCCACTGCTTCAAGAGCCTGCCGCGGCTCGCCCGCACTCGTGTGCTGCTGCGCCGCACCGACTAAAAAGCAGGTGGCTGCCGGCGGGCGGCCGTCGAAACGGCACGAGGGGTGCGCAGTCAGTACTTGGGCAAGGGGGGGGGGGTCGACGCCGAGGCTGTAGGCGTGGATGCCGCCCGCCACGTTCGCGACGTCCACAAATCCTGCGAGGCCGAACAAATTGTTGGGCGGCAGTATGGATGCGAGACCAGGTGTCAAGGACATGGATTGCTCGGTCGCGGCGCAAAGTGAAGGAAGAGAGCGGAGGGCGGGCTGGATGCCGTGCGACCAAGCCCAAAACTAAGCACTACTTTGCAGAGCGGAACACGCTTCCGTTGAGCCCAAGTGTTCAAGGGCAGGGGGTGTGCTGCTGGGAGGCGGAACACCCCGACGCACTCGTTCGGTGTCGAGCCGCGCACCTCTTGGCACAAGCAAGACTCTCGTTTGTATTGGTCTGGGTGGGATGGACACACTGGCAGCAGTCACAGGGGCGAAGCGTCAGAGCTGGGCAGGGCAAGCAAATTGCAAGGCTGTGGGGCGGTGGCCGGCCAGCGCAACCACAGCCATGATGTCGGTGGCTGTGGACCCCTCGACCTCGCCCTCACCTCACTCCATGGTGGCAGAGCACCACTGTTGGCTTCGCAATGTCCAGATCATCGGTGATGGTGTCAGACCA
>NW_014011989.1:6791-8433 GCF_000611645.1 Monoraphidium neglectum
CCTGCAGCGGCGAGTGGGTGCGGAGGTGTGTGTGTGTGTGTGTGTGGGGGGGGGGTGTTTGAGAATGAAGGGTGTCGAATCCAACGCAATGGGAAGGCGGATGCGCCTGGGGCGTGGAGCGGTGGTGCGGCGGGGATGCGCCCGTGAGGGGGGCGGCAGGGGCTGGCTGCCTGACATGGTGGCCGCGCTGGCCGCTCCTTGCGCGTTTGATTACGAGGGATCGCCCGCCAGGGCCCCGGCTGCAGAAGCTCGGGGCAGCGCACGACTGCTGCAGGGGGTGCATGCGACACGCGGGGGTCCCCGCCAGTGCCCCAGCGCCGAGCAGCAGGGTGCCCGGGCGCGGCAGGGCGGACGCCTCGACGCCTCCCTTAGCACCTGGCTGAGGAGGAAGAGCTTGAAGCGCGGCACAGGCGTCTCACCCCCCGGGCTCTCGCACGTCTACGAATCAGGTGCCCTCCGCAGGTGACTCATCAACCAGCAGCTCCTGTAGCTCCTGGTCAAACGGGTCGAGGGGTGGGCGGGGGGAGGAGGTGCGGGTAGGGGCTGCTGCGACGTCATGCATGGTGGGGCACGTTGAGTTGCGGGCTAGGGTGCTCATCGGAGTGTGGGGCTGATTGGTGCTCAGCATCAGCAGCAGCGGCGGGGCCTGAGATTCAGGGCGCTGAGTGCACATGCAGCCGTCTCAAGGGGGCGCAACTAAGGTCTTGAGAATCGCGCCTGCGGGGTCATCTGGCCGATGCCGCCGNCCCGCCGCCGCCCGCCGCCCGCCGCCGCCGCGCCGAGAGGGTGTCGCCTGAAAGGTGGGACGCCAGCACCCGGGCGGCGATTGTCATCAGTGCAGGCCCTCACACTGATGTCAGTTGCAAACGGGTACCTCAACCTTCTAAACATGAGCAAGTCGTTGCTGAGCACTTCCCAGCGCAACGGGCAGCCGAACATGGCGGCGCCCAGCGCAGCAGCACCANGCACCAGCACCAGCACCAGCACCAGCACCAGCACCTATGTTTTCAGCACCCATGTTTGCTCACCACGGCGCTGCATGAAGCGTGGCTGGCGCCAGACTGCCTGGACGGGTCTCGAGCAAGCCAAGAACACGCGGGCTCTTGCACACGACCCGGACAACAGCGAAGCCCTCCGTTTGTCTCTGCAGCGTGGTGGGAGACCGCGAGAAACGCTACCTAGGCGCTGCAGCTGCGACAAAATGTGATTAAGCAACAGCCACGCGACATCTTCTTCTCGCTCTCGCAGATGGGCCTCCAGCTGCGACCCAGATCAGCATCTGACACTGCACCGGTGCCGGCGGTGGGTGCAGTTACTGTGCAACTGGGGCATGCAGTGTGGCAGAGCCCAGATATAGGTGATGTCATTTCACCCGGCGATGGTTGACAACCGTGCCAAGGTATGGCAGGCATGCAATGACCAGTGTAAATCAGCGTGAGGCGCCTCAAGTGGTCACCTCCGCAGGCACCGCATGCACACGGCAAACAGCAGCAGGCTCAGAGCGACTCGGGTTTGTATCCCGGCCATCTTGCCACAAATACTTCTTGCTACAAACGTGCACATCACACTTGACTAGCGTAATAATGGGCTGCAGGCAGGCTGCAGGTGCTGCTGCTTGCGATTAGCAAGCAATCCCACGAGG
>NW_014011989.1:8973-13671 GCF_000611645.1 Monoraphidium neglectum
TTGCAAGGCTGCGAAATGGACACCAAGTTTGGGCTCCTGGTCGCGCAATGCCAATTGCAAGAGCCTGATCGATCCACAACCAGGCTTCGAAGCTGTTTACTTGTGTTTGTATGTGTGCGTCGCATCCACCAATGCATCGTGCAGCATGCATGCACCTTCCTGCAGGTGGCCATACTAAGGATGAGTTTGCCTGTGGCCAGGACCTTGGTCCGCAGCGCACGGACAGCACGCATCAATTCCTGCCATGTGACCATACGGTCAGCAAACAACAGGGCGCTGGGCAGGTTCAGTGTGCAGCCAGCAGCAGGCACGCAGTGTTTCAAGGGCATGGATATTCCCACTATGTACAACTACCCGATAAGCCCGCCCGCAATGGGGATGCTCTGCACAGCGCCAACAACAGGGCCAGTTGGCAGCGACAGGGTGGGCAGGCTTTTCGGGCCATCAAGGTCGGGAATGGTGGGCAGGAAGGGCAGTATGGAGGGCGCGATCAGGTTGGGAATGGTGGGCACGGAGAGTTCGCGGGGAATGGCGAGCAGGCCGCTGACGGCGCCAGTCGCGCTGCCCAGGACAGGCAGGTTGGTGACGGCGCCAGTCGCGCCGCCCAGGAAAGGCAGGTTGCCGCTCGGGAGGATGCCGCCCGCGAGCAGGCCGCTGACCGCGCCAGTCACGGCGCCCACGGCAGGCGAGACGGCCTTGAGGTCACGGGCCGCGAGGGCGGGAGTGACCAGGACAAACACGGCCACGGCAGCCACCGCCATGACAAGCGCACGAGCCATTGCAGATTATCACAATTCTGGGTGCCCTCCGGGGTTGGGAGAGAGAAATGAGGACGAGGGGAATGGGGTCAGAAGTCAGCAGCATGACTCGATCCTTCTGTGGTCCTCCTTGGTGGCGAGCACAAACCACAGGCAGCAAAGCTGCAAAGCACAGCACTCAACGCTGGGATGATTTTCTACAGAGGCACCGGTGAGGCCCCAGCGCGCACCTGCTGTGCAAAGGCCTCGGAGGGGAGCTTGACGACCGTAGACTGATTGATCAAGCAAGCAGTGTAGTAAAGCAGTGTAGTGTATCTAGATACTGTGAGAATCGTGCTCTGTGTGTGCATTTGAATACCCACCACCACCCGGCCACACGGCCACACGAGTCGTACAGTACGAGTAGTGTATGCCAATCAGTGACCGACCGGAACGAGGGAAGGTGCGAATCGTGACAACCAGCCTCGCACTCGTTGCCAATCAAATAAAGGGAATGCCCCGTTTGTTATGCATTTGGCCAAAGGTGTCCTGTGGCGGTACCAGCCCAAAGCCCTGCAGCGCAACTCAGGGCGTGCAAAGACCGCGAGAGTGATTACCCCCACGTCTAAGCTGCTTGCCAGCAAGGCCCGCTGTCGCCAATCCTTGGCAGCTGTACCTGACACAAATTGCGCAGCATCTGTTACCTAAAGAGGGGATTGAAAATGATGGTTGATGCCTGGAGGCGCCCAGGCCGGCGGAGTCATGGTCCTAGCCTGGTGCTGTTGCACAGCGGTAGAACTTGACAGCGAAACGTATCAACCCATCATTATTTTCTGACCTCTCAGGGATCCGGCCAGCCTCGTGGCCTGCCTGACAGAATTGCTGGCTTGAATGTTCTGCATTGTGTTGGTTCAAACTGCGTGCTCCAGATATACGACAACGCAGCTGGATCCTGCCTGACCAACGAGCGGCTGTTGTGTCATTGCACCGCCAAGTGGTGTCGGAGCCAAGAGAAGCCACACATGATGATGGTAAAATCAAGCCCAGCCAACACTGCCTTCACAGCCCAGCAAAGCAATCGTGATGCACAGTGTCCGCAAGGTGTCTGCGTGGCTGGTGTATAACACAACACTGCGCCGCTTGTCAGAAACGTCTTCACATGACGCCACCAGCTGCATGTACGGTTATGAGTTACATCTGGAAGCCAATCAACACCGTGCGGCGGCCAGGATTCCCGCAATAGAGCCGCCCTGCACCAGCTGCTGTATTCACCCAAGCAAATGGGCGGAAAATTGCACAAAGGGTGTGTGACGTTGCTTCCACCCTATCAGGCACAATTTGGAGGAGCCTGGCAGCTTTGTTTGGCAGATGCCAGCTGCTACGTCCCATTTGCGTTGGCCGCCATGTCCGCCCCCTCCACCTGTCGCACCATGTAAACTGTTTTTGGTGCTGGGATGTGTGCCGCTCGGGCGCGCTCGCCCGCACGCATGCGCAGCCGTGCTGGGGCCCGAGGCAGCTGCCGTTCCACCTCTGGTTGGCTTTCCAGCCGAGTCAGATGTACGCAACCAGCGGGATCGATGCCTGCAGGCTGGGACGCACAGTGTTCACAGTCCTGCATGCCATGCGCTGGAACCACAACACGCCCCTCAATCACACTTTGAGACTGCGTTGACCAGCAGAGCCAAGCCTTTGCACACAGTGTGCTGGTCCATCCCGATTTGAGCACGCATACATCTGCAGCAAGAAAGGGCACGAGTGGCGTACTGACCTGCGCATCAGTTGTACCATCCACCGGAACAACAAAAATTGCAGCAGGCAGCCAGCACTCTTTTACAAATCGCTCAGCAGACCGTCTATGATGTCATCCACCCAGCCCTGGCAGGCACTAGCCGCAGGCTCTAGCAACCGCAGCACAGGCTCGGGCGGCCGGCAGGGCCCAGCCTCAAAGCCTGCCGCGGCAATGGGCCCTTCCCACACGCCTGCTTGATCCTCCAAGTACTCCACCAGGCACCGCAGAACGTCATCTACCGCGAAACTGCCGGATGTTTTCCCGCTGCCGCGGCTGCTGGCGCTGGCGCCACTGGCCGCGCCCACGCTTGAACGACTGCTGCGAACGCTTGCTTGGGCGCTCTGCGCGTCGCCCAGGCAGGCTGTTTCGCCGTTGGCATCACTTGCACTCGCAGAACGAGATCCACGGATTAGCCACGGCTCAGCCACGGTTGCCCGTGACAGTCACGGCTGGACCACTTGGGTCACGGGGCTTGGTCACGGGTGACACGGATCAATCACGTGGGTCACGGATGAAGTCACGGTTGTCACGGCCATCCGTGACAACCGTGACCATTCACGGATTTGACACGGCTTGTCACGGCTCCCGTGGCACCCGTGGCTGCCCCGTGGTGATTCCGTGACATACCCGCGAATGCCAATTTCAGTGTGTTTCGCATGGCCTACGCGCTTTTTTTGCTCCTGCAAGGCTTGGGTGCATGCGGGACACCTAGTTTCTCATTACTGGCCTGCCCGTTGCCGACCATGCTGCCCGATCAGCCGGCGGGCAGCAGTGCCTGGCACGGATGTGTCGCCCTGCCGTGCCATGCACACCCGTTTGCTGGTGCTTTGCCACCTGTGCCCTCACACACTATACTTGGTGGAAAATTTTTTGGAGCATGGGCTGTGAGAGAGTGTATTGCCGGCTCATCTGCGGCTCAATCAAGGCATGCGTGCTGGCTCGAGCACACGTGCATGTGTGTTGTGCGTTGTCAACCACGTGCTGCATTTCGAAATCAATCACGTATCATCCTACCCAACACAAAATTATTGCATCAGGCACTATACAAGTCACTGTGAGTGTGCAGCAGCCATGTATCTTGGTCGTGAGGGGCCGTATCCGGAGGCGTATCCTGTATCCAAAGCCCCCAGGATTGGATACGCAGGTGTGCAAGCAGGGAGGGGCGACCGCGCTGTGTCAGCCATGCGCAGTAGAAAATATTCGAAGCAAGTGTTCGATTGCTAGGCCAGGCGTTCCATTTGGTGCGTTGGAAAAATCAGCCGGCGCACCTTCAAATGTGTAGCTTTTTAATTTGCGTTGGGCGGCCCACGAGGCTGATCAAATATACATGACATGTCAATTGCAAGTGGTTTCACATATCTATGGCAAGGCGTTGCGATCTCAACAACCTGATCTGCGCGCAACCATCAACAACAGAGCCGCGGACGCTGAAGTTTTGCGGGGACAGATAGCTCTGCACGATTTTATGGCTCTAGATGGTGGGCAGGCGGCAGTGCCCGTTGCTGGTGAGGTGCTTCACCTGCAGGGTGGGCGCAAGGTGCGCAACACGAGCGGCGCAAGCTGTGTGCTCGTTGCTCAGGCTTGCCTTGTGCTGGCCGATTGCATCGATTGAAAGGTCAGACAAGGTGTCTGGCAGGCATCCTCTGTACTAATGTGTGTGGCGTGGCTGTCGCTTGTTGCACCTGCACACATGCACCACACGTGCACGCAAACATGTGCTACGTGTGTGCGGGTGTATGCACGTGCGCATGTGTGCAAGCGCACGCGCCCCCTCAAACACGCACTCACACGCGTGTGCCTAGGAACCCACAAACACACTCAGCCTGGAAGCATGCACACTCACCCACACACCCACAGGTGAGGCATGTGAGGCGTGTTTAAGGCGTGTTTACTGCGCGCGACATCGACGCCAAAACACAGCAGTGATTACAAAACGGTGTGTTCTCAAAGGAGGGTTGCAGAGCGCGCACGCTGTCGCCTCAAGGCAACTGCCGTCCAGTCGCCCGTGATCACGCCGCACCCATGCGCCCAGCTTCACCGCTGCTCATCATGGCGATCCGCTGAGGTTGCGGCGGTTGCGGCCAGGAGACCCACACACCACCATACAGGGCTGGCAGCGCCCTCGCGTTGGGGGGATGCGCCAGCACCTCGCGGCCGCGTCCCCTTTAACAC
>NW_014011988.1:0-12242 GCF_000611645.1 Monoraphidium neglectum
ACGCCTGTGGTTGCGTCTGAGGTGATGGGTTGAGGGGCGAGCAGGCTTATTAGGGTTAGTTGGATGCTTGGTACAGAGCATTCAAGATGTATGTAATATGTTGGCGCGGCCTTCATACACTTCATCATACCAACAACTATCTATATCAGTATATATGATAAATGAATCGACATAAGTTTGCAATTAGTGAACAATCAGAATTATTGAATGAATGATTTGATGCCGGCGTAACGCATTAAATAGCCTGCTAATGCAGCAGAAGAACCCGCCGCGAAGCTGCATGAGCCGAAGCAGCAGCTGGTGGAAGGTTGTGCTCCCGAGCTCGGCGAGCTCGGAAGCCGGCTTCTTGATGGATTCTCTGATGCTACTGCACGTATTATTAGCTATATTCTTTCTTTGCGCCGTGTTGGTGCAACTCAACTTTGTTGCGCCCAGCTGGATGGCGTTGACCGAGACGTGGGCAGAGCCGTATAATTTAATATGAGTACGATAGCATTAAATCTCGAAGCGTCACGACGTGATGAATAATCGGCGCGAGGCCGGACCGACAAGCAACCATGACAAAAGTCATCCAACAGGGCTTGCGATGCATGTTTTCCTCCGCACAGATTGGCTATAGCCAAGGTGACCCGCGCTAATGTGCGTGAGTGAGCGCGCAAGTGCGGTACCAGGCGGTGTCGTGCAATGGGGCACACAGCAGAGCAGCAAGAGCGCTCTGCTGATGCGCGGCCCGTGAGAAGCATGGAGCGCACGGTGATACCAGGCGAAAGCTTGACGGCGATTTAAGTGCTTTCTGAGCGCCCGGCAATCCAGTTTGTGGCGTCAGCTAAGCAGCAGCAGCAGCAGCAGCAGGAGCAGCAGCAGCAGCAGTGGCAGCAACAGTGGCAGATAAAGCAGCAAGCAGCAGCAGAGTTTGCTCTGTCCATCCCAATGCAACAATGCAGCGATGTATGACTGAAGCAGTGCTTGCTCTGTTGCTGAGGACTCGATACTCGCTGGCTTCAAAGGCACAGTACAGCAGCAGCTGCTGCTCCGTTCTGGCCACTGGATGAAAGCCGACAATCTTCTTCTGTGGCGGCAATAGCCACCCGCTTGATTGATCAAGGTCTGGCGGCCGATTCAACGCACGCCGACCCAACGGTGACCCGCCAGCTTCCGTCATCAACATGTTGGGATATGTAAATACTTGATAGATAGATAGATAAGTTACTTATACCATAGCATCACTGCCATCGGCCTCGCGCTCATCAGAGCGGATTCAATACTTGACCCGGAACAGAGGTCGCCCCGCAAGCAACAGTCAGCCTCAAGGGTGACGCTTCGCACACAATCGCATGGGCACACCTTGAAGCTGGTTCCTGTGCCCCTAGTGCCACGTGCAGTACGGCCTCTATTGTTTGCTGATCTAGTAGCCCATAGTTTCACAGCTCATCCGCAAGGGCGAGGATATCGTGCTTGACTACGGGGAGGTGGGGCAGTGGGGGGTGGTTGGGACATGGCCGGGGTTGGCCTCAGCAGTGGGACGGCGTGACCCGCAAAAGCAGGCTGCGCGTGCTGGCCGGGCAGGCCCCTTGCCTTGGTGAAGCAAGGATGGGGGATGCTGCCAGGTCCATGTTTCGTCTGCCTTGCTGGTTGCAAATGTCCCTTGCACCCAGAGCTGCGCGGCGGCTGCAACAGCAGCATCGGACGCCATGCGCACACGGTGACATCAACCCAACCTTTCACGCCTGCTTGATTGCGCCCAGCACGCGTGTAGGGCTACTGGCATGTCCTGGCCCGCTTGCTGCAAGCGGAGCAGGCGCAAAGCGCCACATACTGTACCTCATAGTGCGTGTGGCGAAGCGGGACGGGCCCTGTTTCCGCATGCGCAAGTCGTTGGCCCCGACGTACAGGCGAGGTAGACTGCGCTGCAGCCCTCCAAGAACTTGCAACAGCCCCTCGCCATGGCGCCTGTCGCCTGGCCGTTCCCCTGCTCAGGACATGCGCCACAAGCTCGTGGCGGCGCTGCTAGGCAGTGGCGTGGGCCAGGACGAGGTCAAGGCGGCGGTTGCCGAGCATGACCTGGACGCACTGGGATGGTTTGAGTGACGTCGAGGCTGAGCTGACAGAAAGCCAGGGCAGCCGACGTGGGGCGACGCGGCGTTGCGGGGCGACTGACGGAGGCACCAGCTGAGTTCATGCGTCCAATGACTCAAAGCTTGCTTTGATTGAAGACACTTGAGACTGTTGTGCAAGGGCTGCCTGCCGCCTTGAAGTCATAGGACCCGACAAAACGCTGATTTGGGGGACCCCTCAGCATTGCAAAGGTCACAGTTGTAACAGTCTCCAGGTTCCGTACAGTGTGGGAGAACCTTGGATGTGTGCTCCGTGACAATTGCACGGCCGTGCATAACGCGGGGACGCATGCTTGGGGGGCGGCGGCGTGGTGCGGCGGTCTGGGGGACCAGCTTGATGGCGTTGTGGGAGTCTCGGAGCGAGGGGTGCTGCTCCAGTGACGTGGCTGTGTGTGTCCACTGCCTTCCCAGCGCAGAAGGTTTCCAAAAACAACAACTGTTTGACCCCAAAAACACCTGCATCTGTGTTGGCCCCATGTTTCCATGCTTGCTGCTGAAGATATTTCCATGCTTGCTGCTGATACTCAGATACTCATCATACAGTATGTGACTGCAATACAGCCAAGCCCACCGTACCCTTGCGTGCGTCCGTCAAATCTTTAGATTCTCCTGTGAGCATCTGTTGCTGCCGGCGACGTCCACATGCACTTCTGAGATGGGGCACAGCAGTCAAGCCGGAGCCTGCGTCACCAGGCTGCTGACCGGCCCTGAGTCAGCGTGCCACTCACACTGCGCATGCCATTGGTTCTTGAGCTTGCTCGGTAATGTGCCATCGCTGACATTATCGTCGCGTGGTGATTCTGGTTGATTGTACAATCTGTAGCGAGCGTTGTTGGACAAGGTTGTGATCACACTGATCTGCTCAGGCATTGTTACCGGTTGACAGAAGCATGGCGCTGGTTTACAACGCCATGAATGCTCTCCGACGAACCCATGCCAGTGGGTGGCTCGATGGCAGGGGTCTCGCCCTGGTCTCGCATCTGTTTGATCAGGCATCTAGGAGCTCAGTAGACCCTAAACACTGTTGCGAGCACAACAGTATATCAGTGACCTGTGAGCAATGGAGCAGCAGTGCCCCAGCAGGCAGCTTGGGAGCCGCACTCCCTCCATCCTGGATGCAGCTGGCGCCGCTCCCTGGTGGCCAGCGGTATTTATCCCATGAAAAGTGCGTTGGCATCCGCTGCTCTACGCTTGCTCGCGGCATAATTTGGCACAATGTCATTCTCATGGGAGACGTGGAACTCGCTCGGCGGAGCAGCCTGCAGCGCGGCGCGCCTTGCCATTTGCCATTCTAGCCCCTGCTGCTTCCTGAACCCTCTACTAGCCCCCACCGTGCAGCCCCGCCCCGCCCCGACCAACCCCGCCTCCCGCAGCCGACACAACGCGCGCGCCAAGCCCGGCCAGCGGCCCGCCTTCCGGCCCGACCGGGGCCCGCCGCAGCAGCAGCAGCAGCCGTCCCAGAGGGCGGCGCCGCGCAAGCCCAAGGCGCGCGTCAACGGCGACATCCGCGCGGCGCAGGTCCGCGCGGTCCTCCCTGACGGCAGCAACCAGGTGCGCAGCGGCTGGCTGCACCACAAGCGTGGCACATGGTTACAAGTGATGTGCGGCAGGCAGCAAGAGCACACCCAGAACCCGGTGACGTCAGAGCGCCTTGGCGCCTGACCCCACTGCTAAGTCGCGTCCAGCATAAAGAAGCAGGCTTCTTCTGCTGCGCTCCCGTCGTCGTTGCGTGCGCGCGCCGCGCGTCGTTGTTGTATCTCCCGCCTCGCCGGCGCCCCCGCCGTCCCGCCAGGTGCTGCCGCTGGCGGAGGCGGTGCGGCTGGCGCAGGGGCTCGGCCTCGACCTGGTTGAGGTGCCGGGGACCAGCAACCCCGTGGTGGCCAAGGTGGTGGACTGGGAGGCGTTGCAGAGCCAGCAGCGCAAGGTGGGTGGATGGAGGGCAAAGGCGACGGCGGTTTGCTCCCTGGGCAGCTCGCTGCATGACCTTTTCTCGGTGATGTGTGTCGTCCGCATGGCCGGGCGCGTGTGCGCTGCGACAGCTGCGCCTGCCCAGCACGGTGACAGCAGCCAAAAGAGGGTTCCTTGCACGCCGCCCGCTTTGTTTGGTCCGCAGGCCGATGACGAGGCGGCGCGGCGCGAGCGGCTCCGCGCCAAGCTGTCCACCCCAAAGGAAATGCAGTTCACGTCGCGCATCGGGGGTGCGCCCAAGCCGCTGCTGCCTCCGCCGAGAGGGCGATGCGTGCGCCCGCGCTCTGACGCGGGGCTCTGCGAGGGCTTGCAGCCGCTGATTTTGCGACCAGACGGGTCATCTGCGCGGGCGTGCGGGCCACTGGTTGCGGCAGTTGCCTCAGAAACGCCGTCCGACGGTCCCTGCCACTACCCCGCCCTTGCTCATTGAAGTGCTCCTCCAACCCCCGCCCACCCCTCAGACCATGATATAGAGATTAAGATGCGGAAGGTTCACGAGTTCCTTGATTCCGGGCTCAAGTGAGCCATGGAGGGACCGGCCCGGCGCCTGCCGCCGCAGCAGCCTCGGCACCCCGCTTGCGGCTTCGGCAGCGCGCCGCATTGGCCCCCTCGCCTTGACTGCGACACCCACATCTCGACAAATCGGAACCTGCACTGCCGCGCCGTCGCCGCTGCTTGGCTGTGTGTGGACACGCGCGACGCACTTCGTCCCCCCGCCGTCGCTGCGCGCCTGCCGCGGTGCGCCGGCCCGCAGGGTGCTGCTCGTCGTGAAGCACCGGCGGGAGGAGGGCGGCGCGGCCGCGCTGGCCCTGGACTACCTCCTGGAGCGCCTCAAGGGCGAGCGGCCGGGGCTGGAAGTCAGCAAGCGCACGGTAGGCGGCCCTCACCAGATGCAGGGTGAGGGGGAGCGGGCGCGTTGCTGCTCGCGTGCTGGCTGCGGCGCACTGCGCGTGGGCTGAGGGTGCGGGTTGCCGGCCTCCGGGTTTGGCTGATCTTTGCCGGGGGGAGGTAGCGTGGGCCGACGCGCGCCAACATGGGGCGTGCATGTGCCACAATCCCGCAGGAGGGCAGCCGCAGCATGAACACGACAGTGTCGTGGCCGCCGGCCGTGGCCAGGGCACTCAGGGGCGAGTGACAGAGGGGAGCTGCGCGGACTATCACTGCGCTGGCGGACATTGTTGCTGCTGCGGCGCCGTGTGTAACAATATGCCATGCTGCTGCGTTTGTTCGGTACTCCTCTCAGCACATTGCTGGATTGGCGTGGGGCACTCGCCTGCCGTGCGGCCTCGAGTCAACCGAACCACCAGACCAAGCAGGCAGCCCCCGCTGCCAGCCCAGAGGGTCTGTGCTGGTGTTCTGAGCGACGGACAGTTTTGCGCTGGGGGCTGATGGCAGAGGGACATTAAAATGGGGGTTGCGTGTGGGCTCTCTCGCACCCCCAACCTTCCTTCTTGCGAACCTGAACGGATCCAAAGAAACAATCTCCTGGCGAGACATGCGCACGCGTGCGCGTGTCGCCCATCGCACGGCAACACACACGTATATGACAGGGAATGAGAATCCTGACGCGGCGCTACCTGTTAACGGAGCCCACCCCGCACAAGGATGACCAATTCCCTCTCAACATGCCCCTCGTACCTGTCCGTCGGACTCCGTGCAGCAGCATCTACGGTAGAACGCCACCCGTTTCCTTCGAGAATGCGTTTTCAAGTCGTTTATCACAGCCATTGTGATGCGCGTTGACACTGCCGTTCCTCCCGCGTGCAGCACACGTTGTCTCGCACCGATCCCCGCATCTGAGCGGAGCTGCTGGCGCAGAGACTCGTCGACATGTGTTGCAGCGTGATGGGGTGGATTGAGCTGGACGTGGACGCTGCCGCTCGTACTCCCGGCATTGGTATCTCGCCAATGCTCGCCACTGCAGCGGAGGCCGGCTTTCGGGAAGCCAGGGAGCGTGCTTATCGGCTCATGAAACCCCATGGAACGGCAGCCAAGGTGAGGGCAAAAGCCTGTTGCACAGCGGGTGCCGCCTGCTGTGCGCACGCGCAGCGCACGCATGTCCCGCGGGCCGCCCCGAGCCGCGACCAACCCGGCCGTACGCGCGCCCAACCTGTCCACCCAGCAGCTGGCGCTGGACGTGCGACATGCAAAGGTAGCGCTGGTCCGCGAGGAGGGCGCCGCAACCCCCGCCGCGCTTTGCGCACGCCTGTCGGGCCTTGGCTACCCCGCCATGTGCGTCGCCGCTTCGCGGGGCGGCGGCAGCGCTGGCGCAGCCAAGAGCGCGCAGTGCTTCAAGAGCCTGCGGCACGTTTTCATCGTGGTGCGGCCTGAGCGCGTGCGGCATGCAGGTCGCGGCGACGCCAGCATCCGGCGGGAAGGCGCAGTGGTGCACGAGGAGTTGATCGTCGATGCGGCCTTCAAGGAGGTGCGCACAGCGGGCGGTCACTTTTTTCTGTGGCCCCCTCCTGTATGGCGCATGCACCATGCTGTTGATGCAGCGAACTGTGTGCATTATTTGTAAAAGCATTCGGCGGTGCTTCTGTCCAGCGAGGCTGCGTTTTCAGGGACGACTCCTGTCGTTCACCACTGCGGCGCTCGGGTGTGCCTCACCGCATGCCCTGCGCCCAGCCGCCCGACTGCAACCGACAGACTCCCTCGGCACCCTCCCCCTCCCTTACCTACGCAGCACTTTTTAATCCCGCACCCCACGCCCGCCTATGCGGATCTCCTGGCCTCCCTGCCGGATGAGTTTGTCGGCCCGCGGTCGCGCCTGGACCCCCTGGTGGCCTGCCTGTGCGACCAGATGGCGCTCTCCTTCAAAGCCCAGGGCTTCACGCTGCCGCCCTGGCGCCGCCCCGAAGCGATCGCCTCAAAGTGGCTGCCGGCACGCAGCGGCGGCGCCGACTGCAACAGCACCGCGGCGGGGGCCGGCGCGGCTGGGTGCAGCCCCGGCAGCGTAGGCAACGCGCCGCCGCAGTGCACTGCGGCCACGACGGCTGCGGCATTCTCATTCAGCCGGTTGGACGAGGGCGAGCTCCTGCGCCAGACACTGGCGGGCCGCTGCCGTGGCCTGCTGAGCGGGAAGCTGCTCGGCAGCGCCGCCGCCGCCGCCGCCGCCGCCGCTGCCAACGGCGGTGGCGGTCAGCTGTCCGCGCGCGCAGGCCGCGCGCCGGCGTGCGCAGCGGCCGCTGGCGGCTTTGGGCAGGGCTCCGTGTGCCGGCAGCCGCCGGTTTGCTCGGGCCAGCCCGCGACGTGGCGTGTGCGCGTGGCTTCGCACTTCCAGCAGCCACCGCAGCACCGCCCTCGCGCGTGATCGCGCACAGCCATGTTTTTGGAACGACTTCCCCCGTTGCTGGCCCTTCCCGAACCCGTTTTTTGACGGCCCGCGGGCGCCGGCACTACTTAGCCGCCTGAATGCGGCAGTTTGTGCGCGGCTGCGCCTTCCCGTGGATGGGCAAACCCGTTTGTGGGGCAGCCTACGGGCGTGCATGAAGCAGCTTGAGCCCCAGTTCAGGTAGAGGGGTGGGGCCTACCCAGGCACGCCGTGTGCACGTCAATGCGGCCCAATACGCGAGGGCCTGGGCCGCCTGCGCGGCGGCAAGCGTCGCGCGGCACCACCCCGCCCGCCCACCGACGCGTGTGCGTTGTTCCCCACACAAGGCAGCCGAAGAGGCTCTGACACCCATCACTGCTGTGTCGCCAAGGCACGCGGGGCTGCGGACACACGGGGCCGCCCGAGAAACGTGTTGCGTGCCGGCGAGCGTTGCTTCCTGCTGTCACAGGGTGCCTGGGGGCGCGCGGCGGCGGCTAGGGGCGCTTTTGAGCAACCCCGCCCCTAGTGCCGTGCGTGCGCCCCCGGGCCCCTTTTTTTGGGCCACGACATTGATGTATTGGTTGAATGCTGCATTTGGCCAGCCCACCGGGCTGGCAGGGGGCCCGAATCTCGGGGCTGGCAGGGGCTCCAAACCTTGGGGTTTGCTAGGGTCCAAAACCGCTGTTTGTCCTGTCAGGCGGACAGGCTGCGCCAACTGGGGCGCGTTTTTCCCCGCCACTCGATGGTGGGAGGGCTCTCGAGGGCTCCCGGGTGTGTTTTGGCTGAACCCACGCTCCGCAAGGAGTTGAGTTTGCTCGCCGTTGAGTGCGCAACAGTCCCAGGCCCATGCTGTAGGTCAAGCCACCACCCCGTGGGGGCCGCAGCAGGCAGCAGCCGTTTTCCTGACGCGCTTCAGGTCAGATGTGTCACGGAGGGTTAGCCGCAATGCTCTTGCGCTCTACGAATACAAGCACCATCCTTGCCCCAAGTCCAACCCCTCGAATCCACGGGTAGCACACACGACCCTTTGGCAGCCCTGCCACCACTGCGCACGCTTGGCGTCAACCCCGGTGGCGCCGGCACTGCGCCAGCCCCACTGCAAGCCCGCCTCGCAGGCGCCCTCTGCTTTTTTGAGCGCCAACGGACGCACGTGCATCACAACCGCTGCGCACAAGAGAATCCCTGCTGCTCACATGCCACGCACGGCACCTTCCCAACGCGCTTTCCAGCCAGCTCGCTTGCACACATGCATTCCAGCCGAGCCCCCCCTCAAGCACTCTAGAATTGCAAAGCGAAGCGAGCGCGCGGGCCTGCATAGGCATGGCCCTCGTGCGTTTTTGGAGGGCGACAGGCCGAGCAGCCGCACGCACAGCAGGGCACCATCCCAGGAGACGCGCTGCCAAGCGCCTGCCCTTTCCCGCCGAAAACCCCTGCTGGCTTGAGCATGAGCTCGTTGCCGATCGCCTGCCCTCACGCGTATTAGTCAGGATTCTGATTCCCTGCAACCAGTAGCCCAGCTTTTCCAACTGTCTTCTGCCCCTGTGCCGTCCCGATGCGGTCGCCGTGCCTTGTTGAAGTGATTGTGGGCTGACAGCCCGCCCTTGAGGTGTTGGGAGCCGCGTGGTGCATACACTGGGGTTGCCAGGGCCTTTGGGATGCGAAGGCCCTGGCGCCCTCCCTTCCAGTCACGGAAGCGCATGCCGTGAGAGCCTGCTGATGAGCATTCTTGCCTGCGCTGGTCCCCGCGGTTGCTTGTTCCAGCTGTGCTGCTCGTGTGGTGAGCGTTGCAAGCGACCGCCCCATGTGAAGCGCTGGTGCAAGCTTTTTGTTGTGCGTCGAAATGGTTGTTTGTAATCGCCCGCATATCATCTCCAAGAAGCCGGTACGGTGATGGCGTAGGCCTCGCAGGGGTGAGTGGTGGTCATGGGCAATGCATTCAGAGTGCCTGGGGCCGAAGACCGGACAGCACATCGTGCGTCGCTGCGGTCACGACGCTGAGCTTCCTGTCAGGCAATCACAAGCCAAAGCATTGGCAAAAGGTCATGCCAATTACTATGATTTGCCAATGTGCAGTTGGCATGTACGGTAGTACAACGGCTGGGGCCACATCTCCCGCCCGCCCAGTGCAGCTCGAATGACTCAACCTGCGGGGCGGTGTCTTGCCTGTGCACCACTGGTCTCCTGACGGGGTCGAGTTCGGATTGACTCCATACCATACTCGACGTGTTCATCGTGCGCCATTATCCGGGCTTCGCGGCCATTCAAAATGTCCGCGAACGGTGATCTAGGCGGGGAACAGAATGACAAGCGGGTTTTGTGCGGGGCACACGGTATAGGATTTTCCTCAATATCATGGTGCCAGATCGGTGGCGAAGACGGCTCTCGGCCCGTTTGGCACGCTGTCACAGCCGGGCAGGACGGCAAGCTCGTTTTGCGTAACGGAGACGAGGGCCTCGGTGTTGTCAAGATTTCAGGGGATCATGAGAAACCCGCTGCTGACCTAGCAGTCACGCCGGATGGCAAGAGCGTCGTGGTGATCGATGACCAGTATGTGCAGGTGCGCGTAGCGCGCGCCTCGCTCAGTGCAGTCATCGCGCATGCACGACCATACAGGGGGCATGCAATGCAGGCAGTGGCGCTGCAGCGCAGCACCTGCGGGGTCAGCTTAATCAACCCAACCTGTCAGGGGTCAACATTTGAAAGTGACCCTCGCGGTCTTGTCCGCACAGTCACGCTCTCGACCTCTTTCGCACGCCCACGCGCACGACCGCGCCGTTCCCGCCGCCGCCGCCGCCGCTTCCACCTGCAGATCTACTGCACGCCGGACCTGGACCTGCTCACGAGCGCGTGCCGCTTCACGCTGCCCGGGCGCAGCGTGGCGGTCGGCGGCAGGGACGGGGACGTGCTCGCGGCGGGCGGCGACGACGGCCTGCTGAAGCTCGTCAGGATCAGCGAGGGCAAGGTGCGGCGCGGCGCACGCACGGCAGGGAGACGAGCGTCAAGCTGCGCTCTCGACCATTGTCGGCTGGCAAGGCGGTCGCCGGCCCTGACGTCTTAGGCTTGAAACGCCCCGCCGACGCTCTGTGCTTTGCGCCTCGTGCCTGTCCCGCACCCCGACTGCAGTCATCCGTAGCAAGCCATGCATACCTTCCCCTGCCAAACCCACACGCATCAGGTGCTGCGGCAGATCCGCACCAAGGGCTTCGTGCGCAGCGTGTCGCTGGACCCGGAGGGCAGCTACGTGGCAGCTTCCCTCGCGGACGGCAACCTGGGCATATGGGACGTGAACGACGGCTCCCAGGAGATGCGCAAGCACGTCTGCCCCAAGGTTTGGGGGCCAGGCCGGCAAGAGAGCGCTGCCGTTTGCGCAGGTCCTCACGCGTGCTTCGCCCGCTGCTCTCGGCGCGCCACCCCTGTCCTGCGCAGCGGCAGCAGCGCGCTGCGCAGGGCCTGCCGCTGCCTCACTATGCGTGGCGCGTTTCCGGCGTGGGGCCCTGAACGATGCGCTCCACCACACTCGCGTGGACGCAGGTAGACACCGCCTCGACGCGGCGCAGCACGGTCGCGTGGTCGCCGGACGGCGGGGCGCTGCTGGCGGCGCCGGGGCGCGACGGTGACGTGGCCCTGCTGGAGCGCCTCAGCTGGTGGGTGCGGGGTGTACAAAACGCATGAAATCAAAAGCGGCGGCCCAGCCTCTGAGCGTGGTCGCGTCCACAGCATCCAGCGGGGTCGCAGCGGCTAGCATGGTAACCGACCAGCAGCGGCCGCGGGGCGCGCCCCGGCGCCTGCCGTGGTGCGGTGACACACACCTTGCCTCACGCCGCTGCGCGGACCGCCCTGCTGCGTGGCCCCGCAGGAAGGCGGTGCAATACCTGGGTGGTGCCCACACCGGCGACGTCAACACCCTCGCCTTCTCGCCAAACGGTGCGCGGCTGCTTCCGGGAGCGGCCGCGGAGGGCAACCATCCCGGCTCGTGAGCGGGCGCGAGTGCAGGCGCATGCGCATGCACACACACGCACACACACGCGCGCGCGCACACACACACACACACACACGCATTAACACACAAGCACTTGCACGCCCTCCCTTGCATCCGCACATTCTTCGACTCACCCCATCCCTCCCTCAAAACGGCCCCCCAGGCGTTTACCTCGCGACGGGGGGGCTGGACAAGCAGGTGGTGGTGTGGCTGGCGGAGAAGGGCGTTGCGGTGGCAAAGACCACTCTGGAGGAGGTGCGCGGGCCGGGCTGGGCTGGCGGCGGCGCGTGACAGTGCCCCCCCTCCACCCCCTGCGCTCGCAGGCCTGCGCGGGCGCGAGGGAGGGCGGGGAGGGGGCTTGAGCCGTGCGCCCTCGGAGCGCGCTCTGGCAGCCGGCTGCGTCTGAGGCCGTTGCTCGACCGCCAGCGGCGGGTGTGTCGGCATCCTGTTGGATCGTGCGCCCCACGGCCGGCGCGCGCGGTGACACACGGGAGCCCATGGCGGCTGGCCCCCCGCGCAGGTGCCCTCCCGCCTGTCGTGGCACCCCCAGGGTGACGCGCTGCTGATCGCGGGCGAGGGCGGCAGCGTGGGCCTCTGGTCACACGTGGTGCCTGCCGGGCTGCCTAGCCCCTGGCGCAACCAAGATGAGGTCCTGAGGCACGCGGATGCAGCAGCGGCGGGTGAGGCCGGGGCGTTTGGGTAGTTTGGGGAGGGCGGCGGCGCGGCTGAGGCGGGGGACCATGCATGTGACAGGCAGAGAGGCGGCCGCGCAGGGTGGGGCCCTGTTCTGGGGGCAGGCAGGGGCGAAAAGATGGCTGCTCGGCTGGCGCTGCAGCGGCGGAGCAGGAGGGAAGCATGGTGCGACGCC
>NW_014011988.1:12403-12889 GCF_000611645.1 Monoraphidium neglectum
GGAGGGAAGCATGGTGCGACGCCCGGAGGCCGGCGGCCGCCCGCCAGGCGAACCCCGCCAGCCACCGCAACCAGTCTGTCGCCCCGCCCCCGCATCACGACTGCGCCGCACCACGGCGACCCCCAGGCGCCAGCACGGCGGGCGGCACCACCCTGGACGAGGGGCCGGAAGACAGCCTGGCGGTCAGCGGCGGCGGCCGCCTCGCGCGCAAACGCGCGGGCGCTGCGTCGGCGGGGCCGAGCGGCGGCGGCGGCGGGGGCCTCGAAGACTTGGAGGATGATGATGACGAGGGAGAGGAGGGCGGCGGCGCGCTCGGCTTTGCCCGCGCGAAGCGGCCCCGCAGGGCCCGCGAGGTCGCGCCGGGCCTACTGCGGCCCGGCGCGGCCGCCGCCGCGCTGATGGCGGCGCCCGCGCCGCGGCTGCCGCGGTCGCAGGCGCCGGTGCAGCCGGGCAGCACGCCGGAGGGGGCGGGGACGGGGGCAGGTG
>NW_014011987.1:0-9086 GCF_000611645.1 Monoraphidium neglectum
CAAACATAACAGGACGCAGGCAGCGCCGCCCCCGCGCACCGCTGGACACGGTGCGGTTGAGGGTCGCGTCCACCGTCTCCTGCACCGCGGCCGTCCAGGTGTAGGCGGTGTTGTCAGTCACATAGATGGCGCCCTGGTCGGTCGTCATCTCAGCGGCGCCGTTGCCCAGCGCCGTGATCAGCAGCGGCGTGCCTGAAGGGCGGTTGGGGCGGTTGGGGGCAGGGTCGATTGCGTGCCCGTGGGGGCAAGAGAGCCCAGGCCCGCCGGCAGGCGCTGTGGATGGGTGGACGGGTAATCGCCCTGGATCTGCATCAGCCAATTCAGCGGGCTCCAGCGCACCGGGCAGCTTGTTGCTGAGCGGGATGCGCTCCCAGTTCTTGCCGCCGTCTGCGGTGTGCAGCAGGATGGCGGGCTTGCCGATGATCCAGCCCTCAGAGCCGCTGAAGGAGATGCTGTTGAAGCGGTAGTTGAAGCCCTCGTCACGCGCGGCCTGGGGAGGAGGGACGTGTGTGTATGTGCGTGTGTGTGAGTATGTGTGTGTTTGTAGGTTCTTGACTTGAGTTCTGCTCTAATCAGGCTACAAAATGCTCTAACAGGGTGACATCATGCTTTTTGCAGTGTAATGCAAGTAGCCAGAGCCAACGGAGAGCCGCGTGCAAACGAGGCTTGCACGCACGCCACCGCCCCTCCTACACCACCCTCGGCCCTCCCGGCCCCGCGCCGCCCCCGCGCACCTCAATGGTGCGCTTCTCCCAGGTCTTGCCGCCGTCCAGGGTCTCAAGCAGAGTCTGGCGTGTGCCCAGGACGTAGCCTTCGGTGGAGGTGGGTGGCCGGGGTGCGGTTGGGTGGGCAGAGGTTGGTCATGCCGTCGCCTGTGCTCGCGGCGCGCAGACAAACGCTGTCTCCGTGCAGCAAAGAATGTCTGCAAGCCGGCCGCCACGTGCAAGGCTAGTTTGAGTGGAGCGTGTCACTTCTTGCTGCAACAACCGGGGCCCACGTGCAGACGGGACGTGTGCGCGCACACAGGCGCCCTTGCATCCGCTTCCCCTGTTGGACTGGGTCGCCCTACCGTGGTTGGGGTTGTCGCCCGCAAAGCCAATGTCCAGGAGCACCACCCCCGCGTCAAGAGGCAGGTCAACCTGCATGCAGCAAACGAGCGTGGCAGACTAAATCGACGGCGACGGGCGCCCGCACTTGCGCGGGCACTGGCCCGCGTGTGGTGGTAGGTGCTGGCCAACGTGGGGCCACGTCAGCAGCGGCCGCCACAGCGCACACGTAAGCCCATTCGTGCCGGCGCTTGATCAGGTGGCCCGTCAGCTTCAACTTGCCTTCTCCCAGTCAGCCGACAGCACGGTGTTGGCGCTCGCCGCGTCGGGAAGCGCCAACTGCGGCAGCACGCCCGCCGCGGCCGAGAGCGCCACCGATGCGCTCAGCAGGGAGCGCCGGCTGGTGGCATCGGCGTCTGCAGTGGACTGTGCCCGCACCACGACTGATCGCGGCTTGCAGGGGCCGAAGGCTGCGAGGTGCGGGTGCAGCGGAAGGATGCCGATCTTTCATCTCGCGCTGGACCAAGTCGAGCCCATGTCCTTCTCAGACGGATCCAATTCTCACGATTCTCACCCTTGCGATTGTTTGCCTTGGCCCCGGCGGCCTGGGTCCTCTGCGCGGCGAGCTGCATTGTTTGTGGCGAGGGGCTCGAGTGCACGAAGCGTGCAGTCGTGCAATATTAAGAGTTTAAATGACTACAATTGTGCACAGCATCGCAATGTGCATGATGCCCTGACTGTTGCTGCACGCCCGCCGCATTGCTGCGCAGAGCGCGCTTCTGGAGCCACCCGTCCACCGCCACCCGTCCACCACTGAGCACGCGGCGACGCCGCTGTCGGGGCCAATGGGGTATCTCTAGCCATACTTTCATCTGAAGCATGCCGATCTAGGTGCCTCGTGTCTGTAGAGAACGCTCGATTGTGCCTGCACCGCCCCTGCCTCAACCTTGATGGGTGGTGACCCACCCCCGGCTCGAGTGACCCAGCCGCGTGGATTGGGAACATGCGGGTGGCCTTCAGGCTTCTGCAATTTGCACGCGCCCGATCGTGTCTTTCCTGGGCAACCCCATGCAGTGGGACCTTCCTGGCAGTGTGCCTTTTGACTGTGGGTTTGACCAGGCTGCGACGCAGCCGTGGCGCTGGCACAGTTGGGTCTTGTGTCTGGCACCCCCGAAACGCGCCAGGCAACAGCCAGCGAGGCACTGTCAGATGGGATTCTGCTGTGAGGTTACACGGCAGGAACCCGGGCCCCCACCTGCGCTAAGAACGGGCAGTAGAGTGGCACAATGGACGAGGAAGGCATGCCCGGGCTGCACGATCTATTTTGTGGGCGCGCAGGGGCACCCCCGCGGGTGGAGGCCACGGCAATGATGACGCACGATAACATTTATGAAGCATAAGTGAAGGGACAGTCCCAACATTGGGTCACACCTAGACTAAATTAGAAGTCCCCACAGCCACAGGGCGCCCGGCCAGGGGGACAAAGGGACACCCGGCCAGGGCGACAAAGGGACAGGGCGCCCGGCCGCCGCCGCCGACGCCCAGCCCCTACAACCACAATGCCACCGCCGCCGCCGCCGCCGCAACAGCCGCCACCGCCGCCGCCCCCCCGCCCCGCAGGCCCCCGCCCGCCGCGTTGGTGCGGACGCGGCGCGCGTCGGGCGTGCTGGCGTTGAGCAGGACCTCGGGGATGCCCGCGTTGATCTCCCCGTCGGCCTTGCCGCTGCTGCGGCCGGTGGCCTCCTCCAGTGAGTACCCCCAGAGGCCGTACTTCGCCAGCACCCGCAGCCGCTTGCCGCACACGTCCTGCGAGGGGCGCCCCGGCACGGGGGAGGGCGGTCGCAAGGGGGGGAGCGGCGCAGGGTCAGGGTCGGCACGGGTCCTCGGGCCGGACTGGGGTGGGGGATGGATGGGGTGGGATGCTGCCCTTGCTCGGAGACCAGAGCTAGTTTGCCCGGGCCGCATTGCCACCGCTCACCACGTACGCCCCCACTCAAGCCCAAATCAATGAAGAAGCAACACACAATATGGATTGCCATGATCCCACAAACACACACACACACACACGCGCGCGCGCGCGCACGTGCGCACACACACATACACATACATACACACACACACACACACACACAGAACAGAACCTGTATGCAAACGCGCAAATACACCCACGCATACACGCACACACACCTGCATGAGGATGAGCAACGTGTGGTTTGTCTTGTCGTCGTTGACCTGCGGTTGGGCGGCAAAGACGAGCAATGCCAGGGTTACTTGCTTGCATCAATCCAGGGGCCAGCGGTTGAGGTGTTTGTTGATAGCCAAGACAGCGGGTAAACGGTAATGCTCCAACAACACTTTGACTCCTGCACGCAAGGCGTGCTGGAGTCAAAGTGTTGACTCCTTTCACATTCTCACACCTGTGCGTTTATGGGCGACTTGCACATGAAGTCGCCGTCGTTCTGCCGGCGCTCCCCGTCGAGGTAGCAGTACTGGTGGCCAAATCCATCGATGTCCCTTGGATTCAATAACGAACCAAACAAGCCGGACATATGTTGTTTGCAGAGGGAGCTTGTTGGTGGGGTGGTGTTTTGGGCGGCGGCAGATTGTGCAGGCACGGGCTCATCAAGGAGATCTGGCGCCTGCAAGTCGGTGCATGCGCCCTGGGGACCGGATGTGCGGGCCGCCGAGACGCGTGTATGGCCAGATGCTCAGCGCGTATTTCGCTGCCGCGTTGCCGCGCAGGCAAGGGTGCCAGCTGCAGCGCCCACCAGCTGAATTGGAAGTCCTCGTTTATCGGGACGCCGTCCGGCCCGTTGAACGAGTTGAACGCCGTCTCCTTGGCTTGCAGGCCCACCTGCGTGCGCGTCGTGCAAGGGGGCCGACCGCACGTGTGCTGTCGCCAAAACAGGTGAAGGGGCACAGCTGCACGACGTTGTGCGGCAAATCTTTCATGCAGATACGGTACGCAGCATATCCCGGCCATGTGCGACCTTTTGGTCTCCTTCATGGCGCCGCTGAGAACACTGCCCCTCACAGCTCTCACGTGTCCTCCTTTGCAACTCCCGCTGGCCCCCCTTCCACCCCCTAGCTCCTACAAAACGCCTCCCTCCCCACCGCCACGCAAAGCGCCAGCACAGCCGCGCCCGCACCATCCGCGTGAGGTTCATCTTGCCGCTTGCGTATTTGGGCAGCCCCTGCAGCGCCACCGGCATGTCCTTCCACACGCCCATCTCATCCAGGTCGTCCGCGGCCTTCCCAAACTTCTGGACGGCCTCCGTCGTCAGCAGCGACGGGAACTCGCTCAGAAGGCCCCCATCAACCTGAGAGGACCCCGGCGCACGCGGCGAGGGAGGGGGTTAGCGCGGCGCAGCGCCGCATGCGCCCTTTCGCAAGTGGGGCCGGGGAAGGAGGCTGCCAATCCGCTGCAGGGAGGCTGGACATTTCCCCTGCTGTCGAGGCAGACGGCGCCCCTCGGGCCCGGCCTTCTCCGGCGCCGCCCTCGCGCGCCGTCCTGGCGCCCTGGCCTGAAGAAACTTTGCCAGTCCCTGCAGCCACTGCCGTGCGGCACAGGGATGCACGCTGCACACACGCGCACCGTCAGAGCACAGGCTGCAGACCTGGCGGGACGTTTACGGCGGGCGGTCAGTGCAACACATGCGTGTGCCTAGAGAAAAAGGCATCGCACCTCCAAGAGCCAGAAGCCCTCTGCCAGGGTGTCCTCTGGTGTGAAGTCGTAGACTGTCGTGTTGGAGGGCGACTTGCCCACCACGGCCCAGAAGTCAAACCGCTGCTTGTGGCCCTCGGGGATAGGCACCCACCACTGCGCTGTCCGGTTCAGCATGCCCTGAGGACGAGTGTGAGTTGTGTGTGTGTGTGTGTGTGTGTGTGTAAAGTGGGGTATGGTGTAAGAGTTACTGGGCACTTCGGGTCAGCCCAAGCTGGGGATGTAGCAGAATGGCGCTCCACCTGCGGCACACTTCTTTTGCGCACATGGCAATGCGGCCTAGACCCAGACACAAGACCCCTCAGTGCTGGCTGTCGCCCCCAATCACATGCACACACGCGCAGACACATGCACACCCACGCATATCAGGAGTTCAGGACACGCCCACATGCAGAATGACACAGAAACAAAGACCTGGACACATTTCCCCACTCATACATACACATGAACACGCACACGGACTCTATAATGCTTTGCCCTTCCTCCACACCCTGATGTGGTACACGGGTGTGAACAGCATCTTTCTGGTGCCAGGGAACACCTCAACGGGCACAGGCTGGATGTCGGTCAGCTCCATGGAGACTGGGGGGGGGGGGGTGCAGGAGGTATGGTAAGGGGTTGCGGGGTGAGGCGTGCAGGGTATGTTGTGTACGTGTAACGGGCTTGGCTATGGCGCAAGGCACTGTTCGAACTGGTGGGGGCGTGATGCCGTGGGCCAAGAGCCAGGTAGGCACCGACAGCCCAAAGACAGGGGAAGGCGACAAGCACAGAGCGTTTGCATCATGCAGACTCGCAAATTGTCAATTGCTGATGATGTTTGTTTCAAATGGGAGGGGGTCATGGGGTCGAGGGCGCCTGCAGCAACAATAGCCACCCACTAGCCTCTCCCCTTCCGCCCGGGGCCCTCACGCCACTCGGTCCTCACACTTGGGGCCGCAGGTGTGGAACTTGACGCGCGCGGTGGGGGGCGTGTCGAGCTTGTAGAAGCACACCTCCCTCATCGTGGAGATGTCCCGCACCGGCACCTTGTGCTCCCCCATGTAGCCCGTGCCCCGCATGACCGTCACCACAATCTGCATGCAGTAGTACCCCTGGGGGAGCGAGGAGCATCGGGCGGCCAAAGTTGTGGGACGCAGGCCTTATCAAGCAGGGGACTATGCTCGGCAGGAGGACTCGGGATGATTGAGGCTTTGAGGCGATTGAAGGGGGGCTGCACAGAGAGTGTGCAGCAGTCTCGGCGAGACGAAGTCGCAAGTATCGAGGACGAACCGTTGAGTCAGGCAAAGCACAGCACAGCACAGCACAGCACAGCACAGCACAGCACAGAGCAGGAAACTGCAGAGGGGGAACAGCAACGCGCGGGGCCGGCGCGCCCTCCTCACGTCTGGCAGGGTGTCCAGGTTCTCGAGCTTGACGCGCGGCGTGGGTGTCAAGCTCGCAAACTCCCCCACGTGGATGCTCTTGCGCAGCGGGAACACCGCCTTTGGCGGCCCGCCGGCCACGAAAGCCGCCTCCTCCGAGATCACCGCCGCGTCTTCCTCGGCCTTCGCCTTGATCTGCTGCGAGTACGCCTGCAGCGCCTTCTTCGCGGCATCAGCCACAGTGCTGTTCGTGCTGACCGCCAGCTCAGAGAGCTTGGACACCTGCCGGTTGACCTCGGCCTCCGCCATGTCGGGGTTGATGGTCGCGTTCTCCGCACCATAGCGGGCGACAAACTTGTCGATGCTGTCGGGGCCGGGCGGCGCGGGGACGTTCTGGGGCACCAGCAGGTAGCTGATGGAGACGCGCGGCACCGTGGTCACGCGCGCCGGCGGGACCACGGACACCAGCAGTCTGCGGCGCCGCGCGGGCGCGGAGGCGAGGCCGCGGCACGACGAGTTGATGTGGGTCGCGCCCAGCACCAGGAGGGGGTGCTGGGGCAGGACCTGCGGGCCGCGAGGGTCGGGCGCGCGCGTGTCATGCGGTTTGGGTGTGCGCTGCGCTGCCAGACTGAGCAGCAGCCGTGGCTCGCCAGCTGCAGGTGCATGCAAGGATTCTTCATCGCATGTGCGTTGCACCTCCAGGCGGACCAGAGGCTGACCCCCCCCACGCCGGGGGCCCTCCCCCATCCGCTGCAAGGCCAGCACGGATGTGGTGGGCTGCAGGCGCCACGCACCTGCAGTGTGGGCACGCCCGCTGCGAAGCTGCCGGGCAGGTTGTTGTTTGAAGACAGCAGCACGGTGAAGAGCTGGTCGCTGTATGGGTTGCCGGCCTTGCGCTGCTGCGTGCGTCCCCAGGCCACCGGCACGTTGAAGTCCTCGGCGCCGGTGGGGAAGAAGGTGAGGGTCGGCGCGCACTGGGCGCGCGCCAGTGGCAGCAGGGCTGGTGGCCGCGGGCGGGGGTGGGGAATGGGGGGTCAGACGTGAGTGCGGGGGTAGCAGGGGCTCACGTGCCTGGTGTAGCGTGCATGCATCTGCATCAAGTGACTCAAGCATATGTTGCTGCACGCGTGCACTCAAGCTAATTAGGCCATTGTGCAGTCTGAACAGCAGCACGCGTTGGTAGCTGGTAGGGCTCACAGCAGCAGCAGAACACAGTGAGCGCAACGCGCCACCCCCCATGTCTCACCTGCCACGACAGTCACGGTCGCCAGCAACACCCGCAATGCCACCATGTTTTGGTCCTTTAATCTAGTCATCGGTCTTCTGTGCCCCCCGCCAGCACCTCCTTCGCCCCGCGGGCCAGTGAACGGTTTGTTTGACGCCAGGCCCGTGTTGAAGCCGTACAGGGGATTCGCAGCGGAAAGTACAATTGAAACCTATTGTTATATTTTTAGTAATCAGCTGGATGCTGGTTGCTCGGGACAGGACGGCTAGTCAGATCGTCGTCGCAGTCTGCCTATTCAAATGCTATGTATCTGGAAAGCAATGAAACGCTGAAAGTGTGCAACCCAAGCTGCGCACACCACCCACATGGGCATCCTCCGCCTAGCACTCGTCGTGGCTTGGCGGTGACACGCATGCTGTCTAGCCACCCCAACAGTCAGTGGGGTGGTCCGTGGCCGCTGCTCACGTGCTGATGTGCACTGGTTTCATTACTAAGGGGGCGGTCCGTGTTCACAAAAGCTATTGTCGTTCATGCTGCTGCAGGACAGGCGCCAGAGGGCCCCAAAGCCCTGGCAGCGGAGAGAGCACGAGCTGGTTGGCTGTAGGTGCACGCCTGCTGTGGGGGCCACAAGCTGCGGAGGAGCTGCATGTTGTGTATTGCATGCAGCTGTCAGCTTTGCGCCAACACAATGCGCCTGCAGGGGCCAACACAGTTCGAAGAAAAGACAAGCCTGCAGGTACATGTGCACTCGTCAGCCCTCATCTGTGCAATAATGAACAGAAGACAAATACCTGGAGATCGTTTGGGACCCATCTGAGATGCGCACGCGCACATTGCTGCTGTGCGCAGCCTGTGCACAGCACGCCCACATGCAAAGCCATCGCGCGTCCCGCTCACAGCGCCAGAGCCAACGCCGCCGCGCCCGCCAGCGCCGTCGCGCCCGCTGCCCGCCACCGCTTCGCGCTCCCCGCCGCCGACTCGCGCCGCGTGCGGTTCGCCGGCCGCGCGAGCGGTGCGGGCATCGCCGCGGGGGCAACTGCAGCTCCGCTGGCGTCCACAGGTGGCGGCGGGGGCGCCGGGGGCGTGAACCTGATGTTGGGCCTCCAGCCCCACGACCCGAAAAAGAGCCCGTTGGCCACCGTCTGGCCGCACACATCCAGCAGCACCACCTCCAACGTGTGGTTCCCCGCGTCCGCCACCCGAAGGTTGAGCGGGCTCTCGCAGTGTATGCGGTCCGCCGAGTTGGCGATGCGCGCGCCGTCGACGTAGCAGAACTGCTCGCCGTAGCCCTGCGTCTCCCACGTGAACGCGGCGCTCGCGCCCGGCGCGACGGCGGCCTCGGGGCCCGCGAGGCTGGCGATCTTGGACTTGACGGTCTGGACCGGCACCGGGCGGTTGCTGGAGTTGCGCAGGCTGTTGCCCATGAACTTTGCGGAGCCGTCGTCGTACTGGTCGAGACCGAACAAGCTGTTTAAATCGGGGACGCCTGTGGCGAGGGAGCCCTCAATCCACACATTGTAGTAGCCGTTGACGAAGCCGGAGCTGTCGAAGAAGGCCTGCAGGTAGTTGGGGGCCCGCGGGTCGGTCCACTTGACGTACTGCCCGAAATAGTCGACGAGGTTGTCGGCCTGGGGCGACGCGTCGAAGGTGCGGTTGAGCTTGGCCCAGACGTGGAAGACAGTGCTGAACAGCGGCTGGTCAGCACTGCGGCGGCAGGGGCGGGGTAGGCG
>NW_014011987.1:9146-12785 GCF_000611645.1 Monoraphidium neglectum
GGCGGGGGTTGGGGTTGGGGGTTAGTGGTGGCAGGTGGTTGCAGTCGTGGCTGGGAGTGCCGAATGAATTCAGCCGGTGCCGCAGCTCCCGGGATCAGGCTGCACGTAGCTGACCCCTGACTCTGCGCACGGGCGCAGGGGTGGTTCTGCCCCTTCTCCCGCGCCTCGTCCTGGCTGTGGCCGGCTGCAAGGGCGGTGATTTTGTCCATCACTGACCCCGCCAACCGCGCCTCCGCTCCGCCACTGGCGGGCTGCTAGCCAGTCTGGCCGTTCCCGCCGCCAGTGCTTGGGGCCACTACCACTCCTAGCGCGACGCACAGACGCCTGCAAACACTCTGCACCTCACCGCCACTCCTCGCTGGGCCCCGAGCGCAGCACACCGCAGCGCCCTCCCTCTGGCCCCGCTCCAACGGCGGCGGGCCACGCCCTGGCGCCGCCCCGCCCTTCGCCGCGTGCTGGCTCACCTGATGAGCTGCGGCTTGGGGGTGATTCCCGTGAGGTCCACCGCGAAACTGCTGTTGCAGCTGTGGAACGTGATGTTGGCCTGGGGCCGCGTGGCAAGCTTGTAAAAGCAGACAGACCGCAGCACAGACTGCGCGCGCGCCGGTACTGCAACCTCCTGCGCGCCGACGGCGACGATGCCGGAGCCCGGGATGAGGTCCATTCTGACCTGCAGGCAGTAGTCACCCTGGGGTAGTTTAGGGGAGGGGCCGGACAAGTGAGTCCCAAGGAGGGGGCAGGAGGGTCAGGGGTCATGAAAGCCCGGGAAAGGGGGTCGCGAGTGCTCGGGGACCCTGTTGGATTTGGGCGTATAAATGCTGCTGCAGATGCCAGAGGAACCACCGCGCCGCTCTTGGGTGCCGGCCGTGCTGCCAGTGTCTGGAGGATGATTACGTGGAATCCGTTCAGGCAGCACGTCTGCGACTCAAGAGCAGGCATCCACCGCCCACAAACTGCAGGCACCAGCCCCGCGCCCGAGTGAGCGTGCGCACGCGTGTCCCTGCACTCACGTCGGGCAGCTGCGGCACAAAGCTGATGGTCACGTTGGCGGGCGGGTCCTGCTTGGAGCCCTTGAGGAAGGGCCCCAGCTGCCCGCCCTGCCCGGCGACCGCCCACGTGATGGTGAAGGCCGCAGGGCGCGTGAGCACGCCCGCGCCGGCCGCGTTCTGGCCGGTGACGCAGGCGATGGGCACTGTGCCGCCGACCTGGGTGAACACGCTGAGCGGGGCCATGTAGAGCTGCGGGATGGGGTAGCCGGCGAGGGCGATCTTCATCATCTGGTCGGACTGCGTGTTGCCGGCCGCGGCCTGGACGGCCTGCGACCAGCCGGTCGGCAGGTTGTTGCTCTGGGGCGGGAAGAAGGTGAGGCCCATGTCGCAGGGGCCGCGCGGCTGCGGGATGGCGGGCGCAGCGGGCGCCGCGCCGGGCGCGATGACGCCGGGCGCTGTCGGGGCTGCTGCGGCGGCATCCGCCGCGGGTGCGAGCGCCGCGGGCTGGGCCACCGTTGCCGCTGACTGAGGGGCTGTGAGTAGGCTCTGTGCATGTGAGCCTGATGGGGGCGGATCGGGATTGAGCAGTGCGGAAACAATCCGGGTCACTCGGTGGTGCTGGCGACAGGTGCGAGGAGGACCCAGCTCCCCCTTTGAAGCATCTGATGGCGCAAAGGAATATCTAAATATCCATGATATTGTTCCTGTCTGGAGGACTGGGTCAGGACGCCGATGGGCTTGATGCAGAGGTACTCCCAGGTCGAACTGCTCTGAAACCGGGTGAGACGAGCCCTCTGGCCGCCAGAAGTTCTACAAACCCCCAATCAAGTCCTTTGGGGCTGGCTTCAGCTCCATATGGATGCTTGCACCACGGTGCCCACCTGCTACAAGCAGGGCCATTGCCACCAGCGCAAGGCGCTGGCGCTGCATGTTGTCGAGTTTCTATCAGCCTCTGAATTCGGATCCTCAGGCACTATGGGAGCTAAGCAAGGCCACGGCGTCCTCGTCGAAATCGCACCGACGCTGGCTCCGTAGCTACGAGCTGTGCTGCTCTCTGTTGTGGTTGAAAATACATCAAATAGCGAGAACTCAATACGATTGTGATTGCTCGTGGGGACCCGACTCCGTTCGGGGCACGGGGCACTGCCAACAGCCGAGAGCGAGTGTCGCTCTGCCTGTCCAGCTCCGAGCGCACTTGCACGCTGCGCGGCGGCCGCGGTGCCGGGGGACGGCGATGGCAATGGGACGGCGCGCTCTTGCCAGGAATATTGGGCATGAATCAGCTGCGCCGAAAGCTGACCGCCATGTTTAGCGTGCGTGCAAGGTCGTACCGCGTCGGTTACTGTCGTCAAGCCCTCAAGCTGCCGCGCCCAGGCTGCGTACTTTGAGCGGCCGTTGACGCGCGACCAAGTGGGCCCAGATTCCCTGCAGCTTCAAAGCGCTCCGTGCTTCTCTTTCACCGTTGAAGGCATTGCACCAGGCGAATCGGCTCGGGCAAGCCATGACCGGCGCACTCCCCACTAGCAACAGTGGTGCCTGGAGTGCGCAGCAACCTCCCCCCCGCCCAGGCCACGCCTGCATCTGCTCAGGAGGCAGCGAAGCCTCAACCTCAGCGCCTCGTCCCCACAGCCATCCCCTCTCAATTAAGGCGCAACGCGAGGCTCAGGTGTTGCAGCGTGGTCACGTGGTGCGCTTGCCCACAAACCATTGGCGGGCAAAAGGAATGATAACGCGCAAACATCGCCCGGTTTGCGACGCTGGGTGGCGGCGCCCTCCGTCTCGCCGTCTCGGCTCAAGCATGCCCCACTGTCGCTGGCCGCCCCTGGGGCTGCTGGCCGCGGCGCACAACTGGAGGGCGGGGGGTCAAGCGGTGGACAGCGGCCAGCGCCCGCACGCGCGAGCGCGGCCGCTGCGTCGCCGCCGAGGGAGAGGGGACCGCCGACGCCGCTGCCGCGCCGGCACTGCCGGCGCGCGCGCTGCAGAGGGGCGCCTCGGCAGGGAGCGGCGCCACATAGCAAGCAAGCGCGTCCCCACCGCGTGCCGGTCGCAAATGCAGCCTGCAACAAAGCCCAGCCCCGTTGAAAATATGCAAACTGGGCGGTCGCTCCACTCCTGTGAAATAGGAGAGGCCCAGGGGTGCCGGCCGCGCCCCGGGCCACTGCCGCCATGCCGCAGCCGCCGCCGCCGCCCCCGGCGGCTCACGCGCCCCCTTCCTCCTGCTGCCCGCCCCCGAAGCCGCCCATCTGCTGCAGCATCTGCAGCAGTGCCTCCCCAGAGATCACGCCACCGCCGGCCGCCGCCGCGGCAGCCGCCGCCGCCGCCGCGCCGCCGCCGCCGCTCCCCTCATCCTCGTCGCCGTCCGTCTCGACCGCCTCCGCGCGGCTGGGCTTGGGGCCGCACAGGTCCCCCTCCTGTTCCACCAGCAGCGCGTGCAGCGCGCCGCCGGGCTCGACGGCCCCGACCCACGCCTCGCTGCCGGCCAGCAGCGCGGCGAGCGGCGCGTTGTGCGTGTCGGGCGCGCCGGCGGCGTCTGCGGCGTCCAGCAAGACCTGCGCCGCCTTCACGGCAAAGCCCGCGCGGCCGGCCCGCATGCCCACGGGCTTGGACGCGGCCTCGGCGGCTGCGGCGCGGGGGAGGGGGCGTGCGGGGC
>NW_014011986.1:0-12717 GCF_000611645.1 Monoraphidium neglectum
CCGCCGCCGCGCGCGCGAACGCGCTGACCGCGCGCCGCGCCCCCGGCGTCGCTACAGGGCGCGCCCCCGGCGGCGGCGCGCCGGCGCCGCTGGGCGGCGCGCGCTCGAGTGCCCAGGACTCGGTCTCGTCGTCCCACCGCGCGCGGGTCATCACTTTCTGCACCTCATCCTGCGGTGGCGGCGCGCGGCGATGACATGGCAAGTGAATTCGTCAAGGCGGCATGGTGAGACCAATCCAAAACACAAACCCAGTTTGGTGATACAAACAAGCGTTGTTGCGCCCACTCTGCTCCATCTGCACACCGCACCAAGTCGGCTGCCCTTGCCGCGCGCCCGCCGCCCCGCTGGCCTGAAGGCAGCTGCAGGGTCGCAGGCCGGCGCACGTACACACCGACGGCTGCCCAGGCTATCGCCGGATGGGCGCTTGGTGCGGCTGCGACCCTTCGTGCAACACACAGACAGGCCTGCCCGTGCCGTGGCGCTTCAATCATTTCATTAATAGCCCACCTCGGGCACAAACGCTTCAATGACTGTATCTTTCAGCAGCGCCTGCGGATGAGGGGGGTTTCGACTATTCAGGGTGCAGCAAATCTTCTCGTTTTGAGACAACGCAACGGCAGGCCGGCGGCCGGCGTGCCGATGGAATGAGCCCCTGCATCTCACAATGAACACCTGGCGCAGGCGCTGCTGTAGCTGCGCAGAGCCCTCGGGGCCGCCCCGCCATGGCGCCCCGCCGCGCGTGGGCCGGCCCGCGCAGCCGTCCTCAGCGCCGAGCGCTGCAGCAACTCTGACGGCTGCTGAGAGTTTTGTTGCTGCCGCAGCACCACCTGTGGTGACACCTTTGCTTTCATGACAGCAACCCGCGTTCAAGCACTCACTGGAAGTCGTGTGGTCACTCCCAGGCCCCTGCCCCCCAAAACCCGCACCTGTTGATCCAGCCGCCTCAGCCCCGCCAGCAGCTCCTCTTTTTCTGCCCCCCACTCAGACCACGCCTCTCCAATTTCACGGTCCAGGTCCTGCCATGGGGAGGTTTTGCAGGGTTTCTTCAATCGGGAAGGGGGTAAGAAAGCCTGGACTGGTTGAAAGGCAGCTCGACGGATTCACACAATAATGTCATCGGCGCTTTTCTCCATTCTGGATGCTCAGGTGGCGGCTCTGAGGCCCCTTCAGAGAGGTCGCGTTGCAGAGCGAGCCCTCGCGGCGAGCGCAGGGAGCACCCTGGCGCGGGCAGTGGTTCGGCCCAGGCGGCCCGGCTGCGACCTTTGGGATTAAGCAGAGGCGAGGGGCCGCCGCGGCCCACGGTCAAGCAAGCTCGGCTCAGAGGCTCCCGCACAATTGTGCGCGCGACGCGTCTGTCTTCATTGGCCCGCACCGCGATGCGCTGCAACAGCTTCTGCAGCCCGCTGAAAAGCCCCCCCTCACACACACACCCACACACGCACGCACGCACGCACGCACGCACGCACGCACGTGCACGCGCGCGCGTGCGTGTGTGTCTGCATTAGCCCGCACTGCGATGCGCCGCGCTAGCTTTTCGAGCTTCTTCGTCTTCGCCGCCGCCTCCTCGCTGAGCCCGCCGTAGCGCCCCTCTGCAGCCAGCGCGGCCTCCTCCAATTTGGTGATGTCCGCGCGCCGCCGCGCCTCCTCCTCGCGCCTGTTGGGGGGCGAGGGGGGGGGGGGCGCCGGGCGTGTTGGGCCGGAGGGTGGCATGAACGATGGGCTCAGTTCGGTCGCCGCAACGGGTGCATGCGGCAGATTGATGCACGCATGCAATGGCGCGGCGCTTTCTTGCACGCAACATGCAGTTGGCATGGTGCACCACCCACATCCCCCCCCCACAGACACACACACCTGCGCGCGATCTCGGCCTCGCGCCTCGCGATCTCCTCCTCCTTCTTGCGGGTCACCTCGAGCAGGCCGCCGCGCGCCTCCCCCTGCGCGCAGCGCGCCCAGGCGCGGGCCGGGCACGCGAATAAATCAAAACATGGATTGCAGGGCAGAGGTTGAGCTTTTTTGCAAGCCTGGGGAGCTGGGAGCTTGGGTTGCGGGCCTTGACCACTCTGTGTGTGTGTGTGTATGTTGAGTGGAAGATAGGGAGAGCTTGTGTTGAGTGGAAGATAGGGAGAGCTGTCCACTCCAAATGCATATCCAGACCCGCAGCTTCCTTCTCTGGTTGAGATCACCTTTCTTGGACCTCTCCTACCTGGAATTGTGGAAATTCGCTGTGGTATGTCGCAAGTCCCCGAACTGTCCTTGCTTCACCCATCCCGCCGTGCGCCACAACCACCCCGCCTGACACACAAGCATGCACACAACCACGCCCCCCAACTGAGCCCGACCTTGATGATCTTGCCCTCCATCGCCCTGAGCCGCGCCCTGAGCGCCTCCTTCGCCGCCGCCAGCTGCTCCCCCTCCTGCGCTTGGGCTGCCATCTTGTCCTGCGGACGTGCGTGTGTGCGTGCGTGCGAGCGTGTGTGTGTGTGTGTGTGTGTGTGTGTGTGTGTGTGTGTGTGTGTGTGTGTGTGCGTGTGTGTGTTTGTGTGCGCTCGCGTGCGTGCGTGCGCATTTGCTCAGCAGGCAGCAGAGCGCAGGCCGTTAGGAGGCAGGTGCGACACACCCTTCGGGGCACGCTGGCTGCTTCACATGCAAACCCAAAACAGCAGACACGCAATGCCGCTGCCGCTGCCGCTGCCATGCTCAACACCCACCTCCAGCTGCTTCTGCTTGCGCTCGTACTTTGCCGCCTCAGCCTGCGCCCGTCGCCGCTCCTCTTCCAGCTCAGCCGCCCGCGCCGCAGACGCGGCCGCGGCCTCGCGGCGGATCTGCGGCGCGCGTGCGAGGTTGGGTGTCGCGCCGCCGAGGTGACCTGGGGCTGACCGATGAAAATTTCTCAGGGGTGTCGTTCCCCCGAACCTCGTCCCTGCTCTGCCGAACCTTTGCTGGTGGCTGATATCGAGCGCCTGGCACTTTGCGCGTGCGTCGGTAACTATCCCTGCAGCTGCACCTGCATTTTACTGCCGTCCTGCTTATCCCAACAGAACTCCCTTAACACCCCTGACCCACCTGCTCCACCTCCTCCGCCGTCAGCGCCGCCCCCAGCCCCCGCGGCCCCTCCCCGCCGCCGCCGCGGCCGGCGCCGCCGTTGAAGCTTGACAGCCGCCCCTCCTTCAGCTGGCGCTTCAGGCTCGCCTCCATCTCGGCCCTCATGGCCGCGAGGGCCTCTGGGTCGAGCGGCTTGGGCACCTGCCGTCGCCAGTTCGGGTCGCATCCTCTCAAACCTTGCTTGAGGGTCGTGGAAACCCTTCCGCAGCAACTCCTGAAATGCTTGGCACTCGCAGCTTCAACCATGCCTGTGCGAATCAAGACGATGTGAAGGCCGCCACCGGCGAAGACGCCTAGCCCCTGGCACCGACTTCCCTCCAGCTCCTCTGCCCACCTCACCTGCACGACCCGCTCCAGCACCTCGCCGCCGTCGGGCCCGCCGACCGCCACGCCTCCGGCCTCTGCGCCCTGCGGCGGCGGGCCACGCCAGGCGAAGGGAGCGGGCATCGTTGCGTGGGCTTGCAAAACAGCGCGGGGTGGCGTACCCGCCGACAACGAAGCTGAGCAGGACGATGTCCCCGCGTCGTTATCCTGCCGTGGTTCCGGCCCCCTTACGCCCGGCCACCCTCGCAAGTCCAAGGTTGAGATCTGAATGATCTCGGGCTGAGAATCCACGCCCCCAACCCAAGCCCGACTTCACGATTGCCGTGTTTGCGGTGGGAGGCGCTCACTCTCAACGTCGAACACGCGACCTGGATCCCTGATCTCCCACGGCGGAGATCGTGCAACCTTGGACCCTCCCGGCCTCCGAGGCACTGCACAGAACCCTAAACCCCGCACCTCCAGCTGCGCCTTGAGCCGCGCGATCTCGTCCTGGAACTCCCGCAGCATGGCGTCCTTGGGGTCCTCGTTGACGCGCGGCTTGTTGGTGATTGCCTTGGCCCGGTGGGCGTACCTGGGGTTCGGGGTTTGGGATAGCCAGGTTTAGGGTTCGGATATTGGGTTTCGGGTGGCCGGGCGGCGGGCCCGCGTGCGAGCGCAGCCGTTGTACGTATGTGTGGCCCACACACGCCCTCACTGCGAGGCGGTGTCCCGGCCCACACCCCTCGGCGTCTGACGTCATGCTGACATCCACATCAACGTGTGACATCATGCTGACGCCCACCTCAGCGTGTGACGTCACGCTGACGCCCACCTCAGCGTGTGACGTCACGCTGACGCCCATATCAGCGCATGACATCACGCTGACACCCACCTCAGCGTGCTGAGTGTCTCGTCAAAGTTCCAGTCCGCCGGCCCCACGTTTGCGACCATCACCGTCTTGGTGTTGCCCCCCAGGCTGTCCTGCAGCAGCCGCGTCAGCTTGGAATCGCGGTAAGGCACGTGACCTGGTGGTGCAGGGAAGAACGAGCATCATGCAAGCGGAGGGGAGGGTGTGAGTGGTGGAGGTGGAGAGGGTGTGGGGGATTGAGGGGGATGAGGCGGTGGTGGTGGATGGCGGGGTAACGGAGGGTGTGATGAAGCTTTGGTGCTCGGGACAAGATGAGAAATTCCGTCCACTGTTCTGGAGTTCTGCAGCTGCCTGGCGTGGCGTTATCAGCACAGCGCTGTGCTCTGCCTTGAAATCCGCCCCCCGCCATTTCAAAAATGCCGCATGACTGCGCGATCGACAACGGTTGCTGTCGCATTTACATGGTGCAGCAGCTCACCGCTCTTGCCGTCGACCAGGGCGCTGATGACGTTGCCCAGGGCTGACAGGGACAGGTTGATCTTTGTCGCCTCCTTCAGCCGGTCGCCTGGAGAATTTATGTGCAGCAGCGGGGGTGCCGTTGGGGGCGGTGGCGGGAGGGCACTTCGCGAGCTGCTCTGGGGCGGCCTGGTAGGTGCAGCTTAGAGGAAAGAGCACCTGGCACGCCTTGGAGAGGCGCTTGCAGGCATGTACAAGCACGCGCGCGCGCGCACATACACACACGCACGCACGCACGCAAACAAAAACACATATACACACACTCTGAAATGCTCAGAGAGGGGGGAGAGGGACACATGAAAACAGTGGGAGAGACACAGCCACGCCGCACGCCGGCCTGCACAGACACCTTGAGCGCTGGCTGTCACCTGTCGCGCCGGTCTTGGACTGCCTCTCGCTGCCGGCCAGATCCACCAGGTTCAGCTTGCCCACTCGGATGTGCCCGTCCTGTCGGACAGATGCAGGGGTAGGTGCAAAGGCTGCAAAATGATTGAACGACCATGCGAACGTTGGTGTGTAAGGCGAGCAGGCGCCCCGTCGCAGCAAAGTGCTGCGACGAGTTAACAGGGCGGCCGCTTGAGAGGGCGCGAACGGCTGGCAGCCCGCCGTCGCCTGCCGCGCCGAGTGGAGGAGGAGACCCCGCCACGCAGGCGGGCGCCAAAATCAGCCGGGGCTCACCGCCGCGGGCCCCTGCTCCACGCACTCCACTGTGATCGAGAAGACGCTGTGGGAGCGGCTGCTGTCCTGGTTCATCAGGGTGGCCCCCACGCTGCGGTTCTTCTTGCCGACCTGGAGTGGGAATGTGGAGCACCACGAGCTCGTGTCAAGAACTCGTGGCCGCCCAGGATTTCTTGCGGGCAAGGGCTGACGCAATTGGGGCTGTGAGCCTATGCATGCCTGCCGCATCCGATTAGACTTTCGCAGCACTCCATCAAGCAACAGCAGTCCAGGGAGGGGTTGTCGCGCCACTTCTTTGCAGCTGCAGCTTGCGTTGCCCGAAGCCGCAGCTCGGCTGTTCACGTTTAAGGCGGCGCATGGTCCTGCCGCCCCGGCCCGACCCCGCCGCAGGCCGCAGGCAGCGAGCGGCGGCGCCGCCGCCCGAGCCGCCTCATTGAGCAGGGTCCGTCCCCGCGCCGCACCTCGAGCACGTTGCGCATCTCTGCCACGCTCTTGACCACAAACGCGTTGAGCCCCTTCACATACACCCCAGAGTCCTTGTGCTCCCGCAGCTCCAGCTTGTCCTTTGGGCTCTTACTAAGCAGATCCCTGATCTCCTCGTTGTAGATCTCGAGGAAAGACGCGCGCACGAGGTACTGCTTGTTGGCGCTGCCTTGGATTGCGTTGAAGATGTGCTCAAAGGAGTTAGGGATGATGCCTTGGAGTTCTGTGTCGCCTGCCACACCCTCCATGGTGTGCGTCTTCCCGGTGCCCGTCTGCCCGTACGCGAATATCGTGCCGTTGTATCCAGCAAGCACGCTGTTCACGATGCCCGCCGCCGCGTCCTCGTAGACGTCGCGCTGGCGGCTGCCGCAGTCAAAGGTCGCGTCAAACGTGAACGTCTTTGGCGCGTCGCCCGTGTCGCCGCCGCGGAGCGTGATGCCGGCATGCTGGCTGTCGACGTCCACGATTTTCTGGCGGCCCTCTGCTGTTTCTTTTGAGTTCAAGGGCCTACAGCGGACCACCACGCGAACGCACTCACTCGAGGCGGGCGCCATCGTGGCGGGTTGAGGGGTTGGGCCCTGCTACCGTATCATACCGTATCGGTATATCACGCAGTATTGTAAGCGGTGCTTTGAATGTCTGTGTTGTAAATACACATCAAAATGACCAGAACCCAGCGTGATCTGACTTCATCTGTTGTCTGTACAAAATTACACGAGCCGCAGCCAAAGCCACGCTCCTTGCGGCAGCATGCCGTTCACAGGAGCTCCCGCGCCAGGAACGCCGCCAGCTCCTCCTCCTCCTCGTCCCGCGCGCTGCGCTCCTGCACCACGCGCCGCTTCGGCAGCGCGCTGCGCGGCATCGGCGGCTTGCCCGTCTTCTTGAACACCGGCGCGGCCGCGCGCTCCAGGGCGCGCTGCACGCGCGCTTCATGGTCCTCTGTCTGTGTGCGCAGCTTCTCCTCCCTGCGGGATGGGCGGTTTAGAGTGGGAAGCAATCGGCGCGGGGCATTGTGGTGTCGCCACCCGCCTTTGCGCTCCTGTCGACCCTGCGGCGGCTCCGCGCCAGCCAACCAGGGTGTGTGCGCGGCAGGCAGCAGAACTACAGGGGTACAGCTGCCCGCGTGTCCCCCCCCAACAAGTTGCGCTGTCAGCAGCATGCAGCCGTCCAAAACCGAGCACCCTATACGCTTCGTTGAACCCCGCCCGCGCTCGCGCGGCTTGCGCGGCTGCACACCTGGCCACCTGGCGCCGCTCTTTCTCCCGCGACCGCTCCACATCAGCAACCCACTCTGCCGGCATGGGCTCCACCTAAAATCGACAACGGGGGCGACACACAGCGGGCCCAGGCACGGTTGGGGGTGAGCTCAGGCGATCGCGCCAAAACCAGCACCGCTTTTAAGCTCTCAGAAGTTGCATCGCCCATGCCGAGCGGGATTTTTTCGATAGGAGGGTGGTCGAAGATCAGCTGCCGTCCCGGATGGGCTCTGAGGGTGCTGCACGCGCCGGGAGCAATCCAACCCCGCCCCACGGTGCCTATGCGGCAGGCAGCGGAGCACGGGGCTGCGGCCTCGCTCTTGCCGCGCGCGCTCGAACCCGCCCCTCAAGACTCCATCAAGCAAGATCAAACTTCCAGGCTTCATAACAAGCCCCCAAAACGCCCATCCCGGCTCCTTGAAGCTGCGTGAGGGTCGATGCAAGTCAGCGCGGCCGCCCCCCGCACCTGCGCCAGGCACTCCTGCAGTCGAACCTCCATCGATGTGAGCATCTGCAGCATCGTCAGGGACGCATCAGGGTCGAACCCGCACCTGCAGGACGGCGGGGTGTGTACGTGGGTGCGTGCGTGCATGTGTGTGTGTGTGTGTGTGTGTGTGTGTGTGTGTGTGTGTGTGTGTGTGTTTGAGTGTGTGTGCGTGCGTGCGTGCATGCGTGCACAAGCGCAAGCACGTGCGCGTGCACGGGGAAGGCGTGGGGGGTGGAGTGGGGGCGGTGATCAAGGGGTGCGGCTGGAGTTGCGAGGTTTCTTGCAGCTGCCAGACAGGGCATGCGTGAAAACAGCTCTGCCAGCGCCGTCCCTCGTGACGGCACCGCATGATCGTACTGCCCCGCCACAGCCCTTTGCTTCCCCTTCCAAGCCTCGGCTGTCCACCCTCGCCCCTACGCCGCCACCACACTCCTGCTTGCAAACTAGCAAAATTCCTTCAGACCACGCTAAATCGCGCTCAATCTTTGGCCCCCAGCCACCTGCAAATGTCCTTGCCCACCTTTGCTCAAGTAGCCCTTGCTGACTCACCGCCCTTTGAACCTTTCAGCAAGCAACCAAAAGGCGGTCAAAACAGAAAGATCCAGATTCAACCCACCTGCCATATACTTCAGCCACCTTTGACCCCAGCTCGTCCAGCGTAGGCCCCTCCCCCGCCCCGACGCCCAGCGCGAGCCGCGGCGCGCCGGAGCCGCCCTGCGGCGCGCGAGCGGCGCGGGCCGCGGATGGGCGTGCGGCCGTCACAGCGGCCGCGGCAAGGGCGGCGGCGCGGCAGGCACCGCCGGCTGCCTCTGCAGGCTGCCCCATCCCGAAGGTCCTCAGACACATGATGCATAAACAACACGGCCTTTGGCCATTCATGACATTCTTCCACCATAACAGGCCGCTCCAAGCATGCAGACGGCACAGCCGCCCGCAGTACCGACCCTGCACCCCTCCCCCACGCCCGCGCGCCCCACAAAGCCGCACCTCCGTCGCGCGCTCCCGGAGCCGCTCCGCCCGCGCGTGCGCGGCGGCGACCCTGCCCTC
This sequence comes from Monoraphidium neglectum, assembly GCF_000611645.1. Lineage (NCBI taxonomy): Eukaryota > Viridiplantae > Chlorophyta > Chlorophyceae > Sphaeropleales > Selenastraceae > Monoraphidium > Monoraphidium neglectum. The sequence continues at coordinate 8,741 of NW_014011986.1, forward strand.
GAGCCGCGTGATCTGGCCTTTCAGGGCATCAACCTCTGAATCCGCCTTTGCCACCGCCGCCCTGTGGCGGGCCTTGACTTCCTCCAGCTGCTCCTCGGCTTCCTAGGGGTTGACGCGATAATTATGGCCAATAAATATCTGAAATTTGGGGCTGATTGCTATTGTTGCGGGGTGGCTGGTGCCAAACAGCCCCATGGTCACAAACATATGGGATGATAAGTCTCTCCTATGTACCACCCTGGCAAGTCGGCTTGCTCGCAGGCAAAACGTCCACCTGGCAGTCAACAGCAGGAACCTGCGGGGTCGGGCACAAGGTGCGATCCTGCAGTGTACGAAACCCCCACCTGGCAGTTTTGTATGAGGAAGAGGTTGTCCTCCTCAAGCTGGCTGAATACGGCCAGCAGCTGCCGGGGGTCTGAGGGCAAGCACAGCATGCGATCGTATATATTCAGGTGTAATTTGTATATGGAAACCATGTATATACATGTGACGGCGGTGGTCTGACGGGGATCAAAACAAGCATTGCAGTCAGGGGCCAAAGTGCATGGCAGGTGGGGGAGGAGCAATGTCCCAAAAGGTTGAGGAGCCCAGATGCCAGCAGCAATCCGAGCCGCCGCCGACTCCCGCCATTGCCTGCGCTGTCAAACCAAGGCTTGTGTCGCCCCAAAGCACACGAACTCGCCCACCGACACAACCGCAAAACACTCACTCTTGAAGTGCATGGTCTCATCCGATGCGTCATCAGCTGCCTCCAGTGCATCCAGGTCCGGCCGCGGCGCCTCCTTGGCACGCAGTGCCTCCTGTTGGGGTGCATGTTAGTGTGTTTTGGGCTGGTCCGCGACGCGGCTGCATTGATTGGCTTGTATTGAGGAGTGATGAGGAAGTGATGCAGCTGGTTGTTCCACCCTGTGCAAGCGTCCAAGGAAGCTGCCGCCCCACAATTCACGCGTTGCCATCAGTCACGAGTAAGAACGTGTCCCGCGACGCCTCACAACATCCTCCAGAACTCCCTCACCGCCCTGGTGCCCTGGCCCGCCCATGAGTTCCCTCACGCCAACACGCCACAGCCACCGCATCCTCCCTGACCAGCGGTCCATATGTATCACAGGGACCTCTGCACCCCAACACCACCCAAAATCCACAAGTCTGAGCAACCGTCGACTGCATGGCCGCCCGCCTCCCACATTTGAATCAAAGCCCTGAAGCTGTACCACCCCTGCAGCCTGGCCCTCTTACAGTGCCAAATGCTGCTCCCACGCATTGCCGCGCAACAACCTGGCCACCGCATCACGCCTCCGCCCCCCCAAAAAACCCACCTTCAGCTCCGCCGCTGCCTCCTTGACCGCCCGCTCTGCCCGCTCCGCCTCCTGCTGTGTGCGCGCGCCGCTGAACGCGGCTTCGGCCCGCGTCTTCGCCAGGTAAGCGTCGTCCCGCCGCCGCGCGACCGCCGCGCAGCCCGCCTGCCACGCCGCCAGCCGCGCGGCGCGCCTGGCGGTCGACCGAGCGTTGACCGGGGGTTGACCGAGCTTGGACGGAGGTTGACCGAGCGTTGATTGGGGTCGAGTCAACCGACGTTGACCGGGGGTTGAATGGGTATCAACCAAGACGAGCAACATGCGGGTCAACCCTTGTGACGTACTGTCTGGCCCGAGCCGTGAACACCCGTCAAGCTCGTCCCGGCACGAGACACGTCCGCCCGCGCCCCCCAGCTTTCCCAGGCGCATGGCGCCTTCCCTCGCGTCCTCAAGCCGAGCTGCCGGCTCAGGCCTCAGGCACCTTGGTCCCAAGAGATCGAAACGGAAAATCGACGCTAGAATACGTGGTGGCGCTGATGAAATACATGAACCGAATATTTGATGAATGGCCAAGCCGGGTCCCACCTCTCCTGCCTGGCTGCCGCCAGCTTCTCAAAGTGCTCCTGGGGGGTCACGCTGTCCAGGAAGCCCTGGTACCTGCCGCAGGGCAGTTTTTTGGGGAGGATGAGATGGGAGTTTTGGCGCGTGATGAGATTTTGCGTCGTGTATGTGTGTGTGTGTATGTGTGTGTGTGTGTGTGTGTGTGTGTGTGTGCGTGCGCGCACGTGTGTGTATGTGTGCACCCATGCACGTGCTACAGCCGGCTTGGTCAAGCTACTCCATCTCATACCCACGGACACCCCCTACCCCCCCACCCCACCCTACGACCCCGGCCCCGCTGCCCTGCCCTCTCGCCTGCCGCAGTCCGCCAGTGCCTCCTCCTTCTTGCCCAGCTCGCTCCTCAGCGCCGCGATGGCCCCGTTCAGCCGCTTAATCTCGGCGACCCGGTCAGCCTTGGCCTGCCGTCATCGATGACCCATATAGTACACGCGAGTCCATTCAGCGGGGCGTGCTTGTGGTTGACAAGACAAACGACAATGTATGCAGAGCTGGGACATGGCCGCTGCACCAACCCCGGCAGTCCGCCCTGCCCAAAGCACGCGGCAACGGCGCTCGCTCAGCGCGAGCGACGGCGGCCCCCTGCCACCCTGAATTTCCCCCAAATCGAAACCCTGGGCGGCTCATACTGAGAAGCGGTAAGTTGGCCCAGCACCGCCGCACCTTGGCCTCCGCCTCGGCGCGCCGAATGGCCTCCTGGACCTTCTCGTCATTCTCCTTCAGAAAGGCGTCAAACCTGGGGGCAGCCGGCGGGCAACGCAGGGGTTGATGAAGTTGAAGAAAACGGCTGCTCAGCTGCCGGGGTGAGAAGTGGGGATTCTGGGGCGCTGCGCCAGGCCAGGCGCTCTGCCTCAGCAGGATGAGGGGGAGCGGCGCCAAACAGGATGGGGGGGTCCAATTGCGGCCGGCAACGTGCCGTGCCGGGTAAGCCGGCTGGCGTGGAAGGCGGCAGGGAACCGGGGCCGAGGCCGCTGCGCGGCCTGCGGCGGGCCAGGCGCCAGGGCCTGGCCCTCGCCGGCGGAGCGCAGCAGGGGGGGTTGCAAGGATACTCCCTGGCCCTGGGCCGAGAGCCTTTGAGACATCCTCCACAACCTCTGTGCCGGAGCACAAACACACACACACACACACACATACACACACACGCGCGCGCGCGCGCGCGCACACACACATGTCTACACAAACATCCACACGCACAGCCACGCAAGACGGCCCTGTTGCAGCCATCAAGAAAAGGGGCACACCTGACTGCATCTTCCTCCAACATAGCTTCACTCTTGGACAGGGCCTCGGCCCTCTGTCAAACATCATCAGGAGGCAGGGGGCGCATGCAACATATGAGGCTCAGCGCAACCACGGCCGCCGCAGGCCCCGCACGTCGCGGGGCCAACAAGCGTGTGCAATCAGCAGCGACGAGGAGAACGCAGGGGCCGGGCGGCCGGACGTTCCCAAAAGAAGAGCTCAGGCATGACGTTGCTGACGAAAAACCGTGGACGCCCTCATATGGGCGGCAGGTGGCGCCCCAACATGTTACGCCTGTCACTGCCCCGACAACGCGTGCACCTGCCGCGCCCGCTCCTCCAGCTTCCGAATCTCGGCCCTCTTGGTGTCAAGCGACATCTGATCCAGGAGGCGGTTTGGGTGTCTAATCATCGGTGGGTGCAAAGACGCCACCCCGCATCGCAGGGCGCATCGCAAGCAAGGGCGTCGGCCGGCGAGCCGGGCACCCCTAGCAGCTGGGGTCTTCGCGTGATACTGTACCCAACTTGGCCCAACCCTGGGCGCATCCCCTTTCATAGCCAGCCCCGACAGACACTCCAACACCGCGCCGGCGCCGGCCGCAGTGGGGGGTCCCCACCCGATGCGCGCCAGCTGCCCTCGCCTGGCTGCCACAGACAGCGGTGGTAAGAGGATGAGTTTGACAAACACCCTTATACTTGAGCACACCTGCACGAGAAAAATCTGCCGCTTCTTGGCTAGAAAATCGTGGAGGTTCTCCCGCACAGTGTGACGCCGCGCCGGGCATGCCGCCGCCGCCAACGTAGCCGCCGCCGCCGCCGCCGCGCC
>NW_014011985.1:0-12715 GCF_000611645.1 Monoraphidium neglectum
TCGGTGGATAGGTGGGTGGGTGGGGAGTGGGGTGTGAATGTGTGTGTGTGTGTGTGTGTATGTGTGTGTGTGCACGTGCGCGCACGCGCGCGCGCGTGTAATTACAGCGTACTCAGCGGCGGGCAGGTCAGCTTGGCGGTGTGGTTGAGGGAGGGATCGGCGGACGAGATACTAAGTTGGCAACATTACTGGGTTTAAATCGTAAGGGGCAAGGGCAGGGTGAGCGCGACGCTTGGCTGCCATTGTAACGTTGTCATTTTGGTAGAAAGCCGGCTGCGGTCGCCTGGCGCCGCGCGTTCGGCCACTTGCTCTCAGTGCACCTGCCTGTAACCGCAGCATACGCGCATCGAGCACACACACACGCCCTGCACAGCACCAGCCGATGTGCACTGCCGTCTGGCGGTGCGGCCAATGGTGATGGTCAACGGCCGGTCAACGGCCGGTCAAACAACGGTCAACGGCCGGTGAACAGCTGTCGCGCACCTTGGCCTGCTTGTCAAGGAAGGCCTTTGCCTTGTTGACCACCTCCGCCTTGGCCTTCACCTGGGGTTTGCAGATTGAGGGGTGGGTCCCGGCTATGGGTGAGGCCCGGCGGCGGCGGCAGCGGGTGCGTCATCACAAGGATTGTGGAGGCGTTCGGTTCGTAGAGGGTTTGGGGCTGTGTACTGGGAGCCGGGTGGGAGTGGGATGGGGTAGGGAAGAAGGTTCAGCGACCGGTTAAACATTTGTGTGAAAGGGGTTGGTGATAGAAGAGGTAGGGGGGAAAGGGCGGGGCTCATGCACGAAGAGGGGGAGTCCGGCGCGACGGCGGCGGCCGCCCGAGCGGGCGCCATGCCCCCCTGCGCGACCGCGCTGTGGCCGCCGCGCCCGCGCCCGCGCCCGCGCCCGCGCCCGCGCCGCCTTCAGGACGCCCCGCGCCCGCCCAGGCCGCGGCGGCACCACCACACCGCCAGGTCACAGACCGCCAGATCGCCAGATCGTCAGATCACCAGATCGAGGCAGCAAGGGTTTAGCTCACCTCCGCCTGCGCCCTCTGCGCGAGCAGCGACTGGTTCTTGTGGTTCCACTCGATCCTCGGGTCGTCAAACCTCGGAGATTCAAACGCGGCCTGCCGAGCGGGGGGCGTCAATTACGCGTGTGCGTAAGCGCGCGTTGGTGCTCGTCTCATCCCCTCCCATCGCACCTCTCAAGCCTGGTGGAGGGCCGCCCCACTCTGGTGGAGGGCGCCCCTGGGAAGCGGCCCCTATTTCGCCCCTCGGCAGCCCTCTGCCAACAGACGAGCGATGGTCTCTAAGCGGTGTATCCAAATCCAACGCTGCCCATTGCCACGCCGCCGCCACCCTGCTTCCCATATCGCTGCTTCTTATCGCCCATCGTCGCCCCCTTCCGGCGCCCCGCAGCCCTCGCGACGCACGCCAGACCAAACATACACAAAACCGCCCGCGGACCGCCGCCGCACCTGCGCCGCGCCGCCGTTGCTGTTGCTCGGGGGTGGCGCGCCGCCGCCGCTGCCGCCGCCGCCGAAAAAGTCGTCATCCAGAGGCGGCGCGCCGCCGCCGGAGGCGGCCGCGGGCGCGGGCGCGAACGCGGTGGCGGGCTGCGCCTCGGGGGCGGCACCGAAAGCGGCGAAGCCGTTGTCTAGGGGCGCAGCGGCGGGGGGCGCGGGGCCGCCGAAGGCATCCAGGCCGCTGGGGGCGGGGGTGTCATCGAAGCCCTGCGATTACATGGGGGCGGTTTGCGACCGGGCGTCGGCATGCAGGCCAGGCCGGCTGCATCGGCCTCGGAGGGGCGGCGCGCGGCACGGCGGCGCCGCGGGGCGGGCGGCGCGCCGGGCGCTCACCGTGTCAAATGGGTTGCTGCCTCCGTCGGCCTGCAGCGAGCGGCAGCGAGGGCGAGGAGCGCGGCGTTCGGGCGCTGCTGCAGCAACGCAGCGGATGCCGGCGCGCATCCGACCTCGAGCCCAGAAACAGGGGCCACCCCATCCGCGAGGTCTCCGTTATCATTTTAAGACCAATAACTATCCATCCAGCCAGCGTTTCATCAAGACCACCGCGATAGATCAACCACCCCTTGCCCCCCTCCCTTGCTCAACCCCTGGACTCACGGGTGCGTCACCAAAGCCCTCCATCGCAGACACACAGGCGGCCCCGGGGAGAGCTGAGCGATCCCTTCCTGCACTGTTGCGACTTTAGGGAGTGGCGCGTGGTCAAGAGCTGTGCTTATAATCAGCAAATCAACAAGTCTTCGTGATCAAAGGATGGACACACACGAACGCAGTTGTGTGCGCGTCACTCATCACACCGCAACGGCGCGCTCGCTGCTCAGCTGATGAAGCGCTTGAAATTCGTCAGGTTGGCTTTGCATGCGGCCATTGCCGGGCAGGAGATTGTGGAAAATCATGTAAAGCGCGATCATATGCAGCAGTAACACCGGGCACCCAGCCTATGTGTGTACAGTACCTGGAGCAGGGACACCTGAGTTGACTCGATGAGCCCAATTCTGACCAAAGCCCATTATCAATGACGGAACTTTGCTGGAAACCACATTGATAACACTCGCTACAATCAGCCACACCGCATAGCTCTTTCACCCCTTCAAGCTGTTGCTGTTGTTCGGCACGCTACTGGTATCTCGCTGTCTTACCCCCAGGCGAGCACTAGCCACATGAGCACCCTAGCTTGCTTTGTTAACCTCCCTACCTGCGGCTTCCTTTGTTAATGTCCATGATTGCTGACCGCATCAGCTACCCCCAACAGTTTCAGAAATCGCTTCTTGCAGGGCCCGGCCGTGTGACAGCAGCTTCTAGCGCCCACCCGCTCTGCTGCCGCTGCCTAGCTAAAGCCGGTCACTTTCTTGTTCCGTCTTAGAGCAATCCCACGTGAATCATTCCTCAACCTCACACAACCCAGCACAAATACTCGCGCTCTGCGCACAACCTGCCCCACAAGAGCCATGAGCAGTCTTCCCTTTGACATGGCCAAGGCCACGGCCGGCGAGGAGCCGCCGCATCAGACATCTATCGACTTGGCAGAGGCCAAGAAGGCGCAGGAGGTGGGTGTTTAGAGCGGGCAGTGGCCAGTGTCGGTGATGGCTGGATCGCTCCGGGACGCGAGGCTCGCCCGTATGTGGCCCGGATTCCATCACGTCAAGCAATCCCGGAGCGCCACAGTGTGTGATCAGAGTGCGCTCTAGGTATAGGCGTCAATGGTGATCTGTCCACGTCATCGGATATCCCGCTGCTATCTCTCACAGCTGGCCAAGGAGGCACACGCATACGCAACAACAGACAAGGAGGACCCGCCTGTCGAGATGGTGAGCTGCAGCGGGCGCTTGCCGATCGCTCCCTGCACGACGTCGCAGCCCGAGCCGCGTCATCAGCGCCATCTCAGACTCCTGTTTGTATGTGCCCACCAGCCTGCGCATCGCATCCCCTCGTTCCATGCAGCATGGGTGTTGTACAAAGGAGCACACACGCCATTGTCACTGCTGCTTTGCCAGCTGCAGTCTGCTCGCGCTGTTTTTTTTGCGCGCTCCCTCTCACATAATCCGTCTCAGGCAGGGCGTGAGTCGACTGACCCCTCCCTCCACGGCGCCTCGGCGCCGCCTTTTCTTTTACAAACCGCCAGGCAGGCAACCGTCGCCACGTACATGATGAGGCGAGAAAGGAGTAGGCCCGCACACATGGGTGTAGCAGGCCCCTGGGCCCGTCCTGCGAGACGAGCCCTGGCCCGGGCAATGCTGTATGGCATGCAGTGGGATGTGAGTGTTGTTTGGCGGTCGGCAGGGGCAGGTCTGTCAAGGCGGCCCGCCCGCTTGGAAATCATCTCATGATGTGACGGAGGGTGATTGTGCACTCGAGGTGGATGTGTCTCGCTGATGCGCGGGACCGGCGAGCGTGTCAGTGTATTGAGTGATCGAGACAGCAGGGTCACCCACCCTTGCCCAGAATCGTGCAGGGCGCGGGCACTGCCTTGTGCGGAATGTTGCAGCCATCGGCTTGCTGTGATGCTGTTTGCGGCCACTACACGGGTGGCGGCCACTGGGTGGACTTGGCGCTTGTTGAGGTGCGTGCGTGGCAAAAGGCCGGCAGCTTTGCATGCCGATTGTGCCGGCTGTCTTGCTGCCGTGCTGCGGCTGTGCCGCGGGTCTCCTGCTGTAAACTACGGCTTCCTAGCGTGATGGGCTTGCACCGCTGGACGCGCGGACCTTGCGCACTGCGTGGACGAGGGCATGAGAGAGGAGGGCGCGGCAGGCGGGCACGCCGCCTGCTCGAGGCGCCCGCGCCGCCTGCAGCAGCACTGGGCCGAGCAACACGGATGCGTGGTGTCAACCCGTTTGGATTTACAGCAGCAGCGGCGTGTGCATCACATCGGTCCTGGGGCAGCCGCATGCGCATGGTATTTTTGCTGCCCAGAATGAAGCTGCCGTCTTGAGCACGCAAGCCGTCACTTGTGAGGATAATGGTGGGTCGACAGCCGCGCGTACCAGAGCATTCGTGCCCCATGCGTACACGCCTTGGGCCAAGATATATATCAAGCAGCCTGATGAGCATGTGGGCTGTGGCTGTGGCCGCGCGTGGCCGCCGCCATGATGACGTGGCTGCTGTTTGCTTACCTTGATGTGCGCTGCTACACAAGAAAGTGCGTTCAAAAGCACGTAAAAGTGAGATGTTGGAGGAAAGGCGTCAAATGAGTTTTGAGGGCCTGTGAGAGAATCTAAAATTGTGTTGTCCCCCACTTGGCTCCCAATGAAGCTGGCACGAGCAGATCCAGAGCCAAGAAGACCAATTTTTGTATAAATTCAGCAAGGTGAAGTAGTCAATAAACGTCATTGCGAATTCCTCAGGTTTTGGGAACCGATGCCCCACTAGAAACCATGCGCCTCCGTTGAAAGGGACGGCGCGCTCCGTTGGCGAGGGCCGCCGCAGGTTACGCACATTAAACCCACTTCCCGCCATCGCTGCGCCTTGCGACGCAGCAGCCTCGGCGAGGCCCCATGGCTGCGGCTTCGAATGATTTCAGCTTCGTGAGGCATACCACGGCAAGCGCATGAGACGTGCCTGTCCTTATGCGCGTGCCCAAAACAGGCCAGCGCTTGAGCAAATATACGCGGGTAGTGCTCGTCCACAGGAACGCCTTTCTCGGCGCGACTAGCTCGGGGGCGGCACCGCAGCAGCCCCGCCCCTGGGCGCCTCGGTGGGCGCGGCGGTGCGGGCGCCTGCGGGGCAGGTCAAGGAGCGAGGCAGGAGTGCGTTTTGGTCGGAGATAAGTGCGGCCTTCACACTTGTTAGGGGAGGGGGGAAGGGGCGTGTGCATAGTTGTGGTGTTGTGCAAGCCGGCGTTCAATCCCGGCCCTGGAAAGGCCAACGCACGCGATCCCAAAATTCCTGCAAGCAGAATGCCGTGCACGTACGCCTGGCAAACCCAGCAGCGACCGTGTCTGTTGAGGCGTGGGATGGAGCGCACTAAGGGTAGATGACAGGCCCGCACGACTCGCTCGCACTCACCTTTGGGGACCCAGAGGCCGGTGCCCTTCATCGCGTCGCATCTGAAGGCCAGGACGGCGCCCACCGCGTACAGCACAAAGCCCAGGAACCCGCAGACGGTCAGGGCGATCGACGCGGCGCAGAGCGCCTGGCTCAGTATGTCGCCGATGTCGCCGGGCAGCCCCTGCTCCAGCAGGCCGCGCCTGGCCGCGGCACCCAGCAGCAGCCGGCGGTTGCCGGAGCTGGCGACCGCGGCGGCGGCGGCGTCGAGGAGGGCGTTGGCGACTTGTGTGGTGCCGGCTATGAGGGCGCTGGCCGGCGCGTTTGAAGCGGCCTGCGTCGCGGCGGCACTGCCGGCCGCGCACACGCCGGCGGAGAGGGTGACGGCCATCTGGGCGCCGACTGGCAGGTAGAATGCGGCCCAGATCGCAGACATGACGCACTCGACGATGCCGTTGATGCGCCTGGTGGTGGACGGGGTGCACAGGGTATAACAAATTTAGAGATTAGTTCGCTCATCCGTGGCGAGCATGGGCATGGGTGGTCAAAGGCTGGTCAATGGTAATGAGTCGCTGCTTGCATTGGCACATGGGAGGTGGTACCGCACACTCGACACACACCTGATGCACATGCAGCAGGAGCCCGCCATGAAAAGGATCGTCACCAGCGCGCCAGTGAAGCCGGCGAAGACGCCGAGGCCAATGGCGCCGATCAGGGCGGAGAACGGCCCGAAGAACAGCATGACGGCGATCGCGCTGCCGATGGTCGCCAGCGAGGTGACCAGCTGCGCATCGCCATTGATAGCATAACATGATTCAATCAAACCATTTTGTATGCATACCCATGCTTCAACAGACTCGCCAACAAAGGAACACCCGCGCGCATTTTCTGTGTATCAAATCCTGGTCAACGCGGGCCTGGACAGTGGAACATGTGACCAAATCTTTAAAAACGACTAGGGCGCACCTGCAGCACGCGAATGATGATCTGAGCGCAACCCATGGTGCTCCGTTGCTTTCTGTGGTCTTGACAACTCACGAGGCGTTGTGTGTTTAATAAGTTGCAGTTCGCAATCAAAAATGTGCACAGCTTCGCTGACATGACTGCTTCCGGGGTGCAGCATGAAAAAAATTCTTAGGTCAAACTTGTGGTCAATGTCAGCGTCGGGTGACGTACTTTTTGACCGCGCCTGCCTGCTACTGCCACGGGCACACATCGCAATAAATACGTCATGACAGGACGCCAGAGCATGACTCTTCGACTGCAAGTCCCCTTTGTTGAGTGAACGGCGGCCACGCCCCAGCCATCCCGATGGCAGCAGGAGGAATGGTTGCGTCCACGCCAACGCCTTCTCCTCTCTGCCGCGTTGGCGCAACAACCCCTCTAAGAGACACCCGCACCGCTGCAGCCGGCACTCACAGCCAGCAGCCTTTCCCTGCCTGCGTGGCGCAGCGGCGAGTTACACGCACCGTGCACGCCGCCCTGGCCCCACAAAACGATGTGCCACCCATGGCGAACTCTGCGCGGGCCGTGAATTTGCACCCACCAGCGCCCGCAGCGGCGCGCTGCGCAGACTTTGGGTGCACGCGCACGGCCGGGAAGCGTGGGCGCCAGGAAATACAAAACCACCACCCAAAAATCACAGGTGCACCGGTTGTTCAAGGAAATTGCATCATTTGAGGGCCACAACTGAATCGCATAGAAGTGGCCGTGCCGTGAGACAAAAACCTGCTGCTTTGCCCCGCACCCTGCGCGAGCTGCGGCGCCGGGCCTCGCTGGCGCCCCTGGCAGCGCCCGAAACACTGGCTTCGACCGCGCACCACAACTGCCAGGCTGGACTGCTGCACCCCTGCCGCCGCAGACGGGGGGTTTGGCAGAACCACGGGACCCTCTGCCGCCGCCCGACCAGGCCTGATGCCTCCGCGGGCGCGACTGTGCAGATCAGCGCTCAGATCGCCAGATCGCCGGGTCACCCGCCGTGCGCGCCGGTGACGATGTCGAAGACCGTGGCGGCCGCGAAGACGAGGAAGAGGCTGCCTCCAATGTAGTTTGCGGTGCGTTCAGAGATGTACTTGGATAAGACACTCCCGCCCGCCACCGCGATGCCGGTCGCGAGGCCGTGGCCCGCGACCGCGCCCGCGACGACGCCTGCGGGGCGCCGCGGTGTGCGGATATGTGTGTGTGTGTGTGTGTGTGTGTGTGTGTGTGCGTGAGAGAGACAGAGAGAATCGAGAGGGTGCAAATGCATGTGTCGGTTGCGGGAGGCTCGGGGCCTGTGCACGTGCACAACCAGCCCTTTGTTTGCCCCACCAGCCAGAGGTGGGCATGGCATCAAGGCCAGGCTGGCTGCCTGCTGACGGGGCGCTCTCTTGGGGGAAGGGGCCCAGCTGCTCGTCTTGCCAGGGGAGGGCGACGCCAACGCGCAGACTCGCCCGCTGCGCAACCGCGCCGGCGCGGCCGGCGGCGGCGAGAGCGGCTGGGCGGGCGCACATCGAAACCCGCGGCCGGGAATCGCAACCCACGCGCACCCGCGGGGTCGGAGGCCGCCGCCAGCGCGATGGTCGCGAGGAAGGATTTGTCCCCCCACTCCGCCGCAAACACGAGGCCGAAGGTCGAGGCCACGAGGGCGCTGGTGCCGGCGACACCCAGGGACGAGACAACCTCCCCGGCCTCCTCCTTCTCCTCGGCCGCGCGCGCGTCCGCATCGGCGGCGCCCTGCGCGCGGGTTGGAGGTTTACGTGCATTCGTGTGTGTGTGTGTGTGTGTGTGTGTGTGTGTGTGTGTGTGTGTGTGCGCGCGCGCGCGCGCGTGCGCGCGAAAGTGCGTGTTGTTTACTCAAAGGTGTGCAGGTGTGCTTGTCTGCATGCGCCCTTACCGCGCGGCGCGGCGCGGCGCGTGGCCGGCCGGCCAGGCCGCTCTCGAGAGATCCGCGGCAGCGGCGCAGGCGGGCGCCAGGCAGCGGGGCTGGGCCGCGCCGCCGCCGCTGCGCCCACCAGGCCGCGGCCGCGCACGCATCGTTCCTCGCACATACCGCCTCGCGCCCGGCGCTGACGCGCCGCATGCAGGCGCTTCAGGCGGGAACCAGCTGCAAAGACGAATCCTCAAAGCGCGAACACGCCGAAAACCTCTGCAAAGTCACAACCTCAACAGCCTCGAAGCGTCACAACCCCAAGAAACTCAAAAACCTCGAAACCGCCACAACCTCGAAAGCCTCGACAAGGGCGCACCTTGAGGGTGCTGATGCCGAAGAACAGCAGCAGCGCCACCGCCACCAGATCGTCAAAGGGGACGCCGCTGGCGGGCAGCAGCTCGTCCAGCTGGTGGAAGACCTGGGTTTCGTGGGAGGCAGAGGGACGATGCAATTGAGACAACAGAGGGCGAAATACGTGGTTTCTGGGAGACAAAATACTGAAATGTTGTGATTGAGATAATAGAGGGCAGATGACCTGTTGTTGGGAGTCCAATTGAAAAATGATCGTGACAGCAGGGGGTGCTGGGTTTGGGGGCAAGGTGAAGGGGGCACGAAGGGTGGGGGCAGCAGCTCGTTCAGCTGGTGGGAGATCTGCAGAATTTCCCAATTGAAACCAATGATGTGAATAAAATATTTCTTTGTGGTCACATTCTTTTTGATCACGAAGGGCAGAAGACGTGTTTGAGCAGTTTGCGGGAAGATGATGGAGAAAGCGAAGGGGAGGCTCCCAATCGAGACCCCAAAATCCTCCTCGGCCACGCGCCTGAGCGCGGCGCGGCGCAGCGCGCCGGCGGCCGGCCGGTTGCGCACTCTCCAACACGAAAAAACACACGCCGCCCCGCCGCGATCGCCCTCCCCGAACCCAGCCCCGCCGCCCGCGTCCGAGCCGCGTGCGCGCTCCCCGCCATAAGCCCCGCCCGCCGGCCGCCGGCGGCCATGGGCGCGCCGAAGGCCTGACGCGTCATCACCTGCCCGAGCGCCACGCTGATGACGGTCATAACCGCGAGCGCGCCAAAGGTGCCCGCAAACACGGCGCTGCGGTCCTCCTTGAGCGCCAGCAGCAGCGCTATGAAAAACGTCTTGTCCCCAATCTCGCTGAAAAATATCAGGAGGAATCCGGATACGAAGCCCTCCACGAATTGGTTGTCCCCGATGAGGCCTGGGCGTTTGAAAGACCGTTCGAATTTGGGCGGGGTGGGGGCGGGTGACGCGTCGGGCGACAAGGGACAGGGGCTGATGGGGGGTGACGAGCGCGCCCGACTGTTGTGCTGAAAGAGGTGATGGTGGCCACATCTCGGGCCTGAAATGGTTTACGTTTACAGAGGTCTTGCAGGGGACTGTGCGAGCGCGCCGCGGGCTGGGGCGACGCCGCTGCTTGGGGGCCGAGCGGCCCCACCGAGCCGGCCGGCGAGTGCTGCGCTGCGCGGAGCCGCGGTTCGAGGGCCGGGCCGCCGGGTGCGCGCGTGCGAGCGACGAAGGCGCCGGCTGGGCTGCAGCGCTCCCTAGAGCCGGCCCGAAGACAAACGTGGGCCAGGCTATGCTCGCAACAGCCTCGCCCACGTCTAAGCTGATGCAGCCGGCGAGTCGCTGGGCTCGGGCGGGCCCGCACCCATCCCGCCAAAGCGCCCGTCCCTCCGCCCGCCTTGCCCCACCCTCCGTCAACCCGCCGCCCGCAGCGCCCCTGCGCTGACGTGGCACGCACCGGGAATTTTGACGGCCACTGTGTTGGCCACGGCAGCCAACTCACCGGCGAGTGCTGGCCCCGCCATGACCGCGCCGCCGACGGCGCCGGCGGCCGCGAGAGCGGCGCCCAACGCCGCACCCTGCCGCCAGCTGAAGCTGGTGCCAGCGCCTGCATTGGCCGCCGCCACGCCAGCGTCCAGGCTGCTGGTGCTGCTGCTCAAGCTGCTGCTGCCGCTGCTGCTGCCGCTGCTGCTGCTGCCGGTGACGCCCAACGAGGCAGCCGATGCGTTTTGCAGCGGACGCGGCCGCTGTGTGGGCGCCAGATCAGCCTCGGCGTGCGACTGAAACGCCTAGGGTGTGAATGAGGCGGGCATGATCGAGTCGGGCGCTGCCGCCGCTGTCGTAGGCACTCACTCAAGCACCAGAGATGGGGTCGGTCGCACCTGCAGCGCCGCGCTGCCGCTGGCCCGCCGCAGCGGCAGCCAGCCCGAGCATGCTGGATTGCTGGCGATCCGAGGAGCGCCGTGGCTCGCCCGCAATGAGACCGCGGCCCTCTGTTGCAGCATGGTGCCAGCCTCTTTGACAATGGGCCGCAAACCGCCTATTACTTAGTAATGCAAAGGAATGAGATATGTTGAAGTGCACGTTTATTGATCGAACGGTGCCATCTCGTGCAGTTGATGATCACCGCAGGATCTGACCTGTCGTCTGTGGCTCCCGCTTTTCCCCGATTGTTTTGCAAGAGTCGCCCTCGTGGAAACAGACCTGTCACGAATCACCCCATCTCCCTATCCTAAGAGCCGCGCCTGGTCAGCAAGGGCGTGGGCGGTGCTGTCGCTCACCCCAGCACCGTTGCTCGGCTGCCAAATGCTGGCCAAGGCGCAGCCCGTAGACAATCGACAGTTACAGATATACTACTTGTAACTCTACTGATCAATTGAGAGTAAAAAGGACAGGCCTCCCGCCGTCTGCCCACTACAGTCATCCTGAGCCGCGACAACGTTGCCCCTGCGTCGCTGATGTGGCAGCCCGTCGCGCGACCCTCGAGCCGCCACACCCCCTACCTGGCAGCCGGGAGCGACCCCCGCGGCCCCAGACAGGTGCCGCCGCGGCAGCGGGCGGCGCAGCACCGGCCAGAAGCCGCGCGTCTCCGAGGCGGCAAAAGGCCCGAGGGGCCGGCGCTTGCGGGCCGTGTACCCGGCCGGCGGGGCGCGAAAAGGGCGCAGTGTGCTCGGGTCAGTGCACGTGGCCGCAGGAGGGGTCCCGAATCGTGCCGCGGATGTCTGGCGGCGGCAGGCTGTCGACATCAAGCGTGGCATCCAGAGACGAGAAGTCCCTGCAGGGTTTGAAGAATGGGATTGCAGTAAAGGCAGGAGGTCCGGGGTTCAAAATCCAGGGTTTCACGGAGTGATAGCTAGCGGGTTTCAAGTATCAATTCCCAGGAGGGCGGGGTTACGCGCGAGTGAGTGGTTGGCGGCGCCTCGCCCCGTGACCCGCAAGCCGTCATCAATGAGCTGGTCCCACGCACAGCACGCGCACACGCGCGAGTGACCGAGGGCACCAGCATGCTTCTAATCCAGCTTGCCGCGTTTGGTAGCGCCAGTGTGGACCTGCAGATCCCCTTGACAAAGCGATTTCGACTTTGCAAATCGAAGCCAAAAAATAATAAGAATGAAAGGAATTGAATCTGGCGACCCCACCTGTAGAAGGCCAAGAAATGGTGGTAGGCGGTGGCGATGTCGTCCACGCCGCACATCTCGCGGATCGAGTGCATGGCCAGCTGCGGGACGCCGACGTCCACGGTGCGGCAGCCCTGGGGGAGGGGAGCGGTTGCAGGCGGCGCAGCAAAGTCGGCCTTTTGACCCGGTCAAAACTTGACCCGGTCACGATCTGACCCGGTCAAACATGTTTGGGACCTTGCAGCATCCGTTGGTATCCTGCGTGGCTTTCAAAGTGACAGTTTTGGCACCAAACCGACGAAAACAACACGTGTGTCATGATTTGTGCTTGTCTGATTTCATTGGGAAGCAAGGGGTGCGTATTTGAGGACACCAGATGCGCGCGAGGCGGGGGCGATCAGGCGGTCGGGCCCTGGAGACGCCGCGGAGTGTAGAGGAGCAGGGCGCGAGCGAGCACCACACCCGGGGCGAGCCCTGCGCCGTCCACAAGCGCTCAGGGCTCCGCAGGCGGCTGTCAAGGGTCACAGGTCAACGGATGACTCACGAGGCTGGACGCGAGGATGGGTCCGATTGTGCTGCCGCAGGGCATGTCGTTGCGCACGCAGAACTCCTGGACTGGCGCGCCCGCGCGGCGGCCGACCTCCCTTGGGGGCGGAGGGGGGTGACGAGGGGGCGAGGATTAGGGGAACCAAGGGACAGCAACAAGGAAGAGAGGGGGTGCTTGATCAGGCAGATGTGTGGACGACAGGGAGAGTATGTTTGGTTAGGACTCCCCAACACGATTGTCTCAAACACTCATTGAAACATGACCGCTGCCTCGCAGTCCCTTTCGAACAACAAATGCTCAACCAACTGAATAGCACACCCCTCCTCCGCCTCACCCCGTCGACCCCACCG
>NW_014011984.1:0-12706 GCF_000611645.1 Monoraphidium neglectum
CCTTTGAGCGGCGCGCGTTGGGTGTCACGGGGAGGGGGGGCGAGGTGGCCGGGCTCTGGGGGGCGTCAGAGTGACGAGGCGGTGACGTCAGCGGCCGGCACCCCAGCCCCAAGGAAGGGGCGACCGCGCGCGCGGCGCGCGCCCTGCGCCCCGCTCGGGCGCCCGGCCGCCGGGTGCTGGGCGGCGGCGGCTGTGACGCACGCAGGGCATCTAGACTCGCGGCGCTGCGCCGGGTCGAGGCACCCCTGCGCGCCCGCAAGGCAACCGCAGCGTCAACTGCCGCCACGTGCCCCCCCCCCACCCTTGCGTATGTCGATTGTGTGGGGCTCGTACTCCAGCCCCAACTCCTCCAGGGCTATGCCAATCTGGATCAACGAGGTGCGTTTATGATGCGGGTTCGGTTTTCGTAAGCGGTAACACGCTGATCAGCTGAGGGTGTGCTGCACCTGCGCGGGCGCCAGGCAGCTGGCCATCGCGGCAGCCGTGCAGGTAGGGAATCGTGCTGCCATACACTCGCCTTTTGCCCATTGGGCGTGGCGACGCTGTAGAGCTGGATCGCCTTCGCCATGGTGCGTGACAACCTGGTGACGAAAGTCGACGATCTGGCCACGGAGTGGCTGTATGTGGGGCGCCTTGCAGCAGCGCTGGTCGTCTTTGACAAAGCACGCATTATGGCAGGGCAGCAGGCCTTCGGAGAGTCCAGAAAGTGTCGCCGCGGCACTGCGGGTTACGCTTTAGGTGAGCGTGCTGTTGGTTGAGAGGCGAAGCCGAACCAGCGCTGTCACTGCGACTGGCCGGCCGCGCCAGGTCTACATGCATTGGGCTTTGGCGCGCAACAAACCGCAATCACCCTCAATGTCGATCGCGATCGCGCGGCATCAGGCTCAAATCTAAGCGCCTGGACCCCTGAAAACATGATGGTCCGCTTGACCCGTTGCCTGCACACTGGCAAGCAATTCATTTGGGAGAGTGGACCGCCGCGGCGCTTGATTCACTGCCCGCACTTTCCACGCAGCATGGCGCACACCCGCCAGCGATTTGGCCAGGCAAAGCGAGCTTTGCGACGTCGCCTCTCCGCCTTCCATTGTCGCGTTAGCGCAGTGCTGCTTCGAGTCTGATCAGCGCACTTTTGCTCCAGAATCTTGCAACTGGGCTGCCAAAGCCGTGCTTGAACAGTGGTGCCGGCTCAAGAAGGCCGGCGGCCCCGCCCACTGGGCTGGAGCAGGCTCGCACAACTCCACAGCGGCTGCGGTCGCCAATGGCCCATTTGAATTACACATGCCATTTTAACACCTGGAAGCAAATTCAAAACCTGACAGCCACCCGATGATTCAATCTGAACGGTAACACGTACACATTCAGAGGCAGCGCCGGTCCACACGTCGGCGGAGGGTCTGCTGGTCTCAGACAAACGCGGCAACGGCGGGCGCAGCTCGCGCCCGTGGGCAGGCAGACAGGCGTGTGTGTCTGCGCCCATCTGCAGCATGCCGGCTCGGGATCAGCGGTCTGTGGCGTCAATTACACCGAATCATACAAACTAAAAGCAGGCATGACAACTGGCTGGGAAGCCCGCGTTTATACAAGGCGGTACGCGCTGAAAAAGCAGCTGCTGACGGCGGCGCGACGGGCGGCCCAGAGGGCAGCGGGGTCGCGCGCCTGCTGGCGACCAGCGTCTGTTCCGCACGGTCGGTCTGGGGGAAGGGGGGGTGCGTGGCGGGGTGCTCGTCCGGCAGGCAGGTGTCACTTTGGGAAGGGCGTCACATTCAGGCCGGCCTGCGGGCGAGGGGGGGTCGTGCAGCCAAAGGGGGGTTGGGCGCGGGCGGGGTCACGCAAGGCGGAGGGCGGGGCCGTGAGGACGAGGCGAGGGCTGGGCGGCAGGATGATGGACTGTTGGGGACTAGGGTTTCCAGAAGGTTCAGGAGGGACGTCACAATTACATCCAGACGAGAGACAAGACAGACAGCTTGCGGCACGCATCGCTCAGCTGCCTGGCAGCCGGAGGGGCGGCCGGGCAGGTCAAGGGACAGACTGTCTGGTGGCGGCACGATTCTGCATTTGTTGCGGGATTCTGGGTCTCGTATCATCGAGTGTATTGCGTGTTCAAGGGGTTGAGGGGTTGGGGGAGAGTCCCCATGCAAGATTTGTGCGCGCGGCCGCCTGTGTCACGCCAAGGGCGCCCACAGCCACCCGAGGGCCGCCCAGCACCAGCCCCAGCGTAACGGCAGGGGAAAGCTCTGGGACACCGCATCACTCAGACCAGATTAGCCAGATCATTACAGTCTGATCATACCACACATATTCCCGCAGGCGGTCCGCACCTTGGACGCCGGCCGCGCCTCGCAGCGCGCGACCCAATCTTTGACGTTCTTGAAGCTGTCCAGCTCCACCACGTCGGCCGCATTGTAGCCCGTGTCCAGGCACCGCACCCTAAGATGCACGCGGGGGCGACGGATCAATGCCGGGTGCGGGGCGAGCATTGTGACAGCGTGGCGGGGGGGGGGTGCGAGGAGGAGTGGCGGAGGGAGGGATTACAAGGCACAGGGTTAGGACGCGTCTTGAACGGAGGATGCAGCGAGAGCTTGTTGACCGCATAGATAGGGAGGCGGAACTCATCAAAAAGAAAGGGCCCTGCGCCGCACCAGGGTCGGCGATGACGTCAGCGAGCGCACGCGTGCGCTCCGAGCTGATGGTTTGACCATGCGAGCTGCAGCCGCGCAGCAGCTGCTAGCTCGTGTGCCCCCCAAGCAAGGCAGTAGCAAGGCCGTGCCCAACTCGCAGCCGGGACCACGCAACAGGTCCCCCTAACTGCCAAGCGCAAGCAGCGAGACTACAGCATCAACATATGATTCAAAATACATGTCGTCATTATTGTTGGTTCAAACGTATGTATGTAATCACTCACCATGGGAAGGTGGCCACGTCAGCCAGGGTGTACTCTGACCCAATTATGTAATCCCGCCCCTCCAGCTGCTTCTCCAGCACCGCCAGCAGACGCTTCACCTGCAGGCAAGGCAGGGTGGCGTCATAATGACGTCAGGGTGAGGTCATTAGTAAAAGAGGGCGCAGCGCGGGCGCAGGGGGTGGGGATAGGTTGCGACCGGGGTCGCTGGTGTGGGCAGCAGGTCCGGGTAAAGTGACGCCACGCCCCGCCCGGGCGCGACGACACCGCACGTTTTGCAGCTGCATGCACACTGCATGCACAACTGCCCGCTTTGCATCCACTCAGGCCTCCCAGTCTCAGCAGGCAGTTGGCGGAGCACGGCCTGCATGAGGTCAGCGCGGCTGAACCAGATCGCTCCACATCACTGCAGATCCCGTGGTGAAATTACCAGTGCCTGATCTCGCCCTGCCGACTCCCACCTCCGTCTTGTAGCGGTTGATGCCGTACTCGATCTTCTCAGGGGCATACCTAGATTGGGTTTCGGCAGGCAAAAGCCTTCATTAGTCCATTATTTGAGCACTGCCTTGAGAAGGAATTAACTTGCTGGGACCTGATGAGGGCTCCGGGCTGGGCGCAGCCAGCAGGTGGCCGGCCGGAACGTGAGGCAACCCGTCTTTGAATTGAAGAGCCGCGCATCCCAGTGCGAGGGGCGGTGCGAGTGAGTGCAGCGCCGGACTGCCTGTCTTGCCCTGCTGCGCTCTGCCAGTCCGGTGAAGTGAGCGCTCAACCCTAGCATACGGCCATCTCCTCGCTTGCGCCCAGGTGCACCCCCTAGTCAAACACAGGTTTGACCGTGCCGCAGCACCCTGGAACCGCCCGGTTCCGTGAACAAACATGCTCACTTGTGGAAGTGACCGAATTGACCGAACATGGGGCCGACCCTGGGAGACAGGGGAGGGATTGATGGTGCAGCGGGGTGGATGCAATGCGCTGCGATCAATGGGGGTCGCACTGGGGCGGTGGGGGAAAATGGTGTACAGGATGAGCGGGGGTCGCCACGCACGACAAGCAGCTGCTTGCAGCGGCAGCCCCCGCTCGTCTGAGCGTGCCGCGCGTGCTGCCTTCGACATACAAAAAACAGCCCGATTCGGCCAGCGCGTTTGCTGCCAACCACTCGGCCGAAACGATTGCCAGCAGCAAGGGTGCACGATCATGGGATAAGGCCCAAGAACAGCCTCGCCCGGCAGAGCAAGGCAGGGAGCCTCGCGGCTCGCCGCCCCCGGCCGTTGTGGCAGCACGCGCCGCGCACGCAGCCCCGCGGTCGAGATGGAAAGAACAACAGTCGGGCGGCGGCTCACCCGCCGATCTGCCAGAACAGCCAGCTCAGCGCCTCCCACTTTTGGGTGGGGTCCGAGGGCAGAAGCTTCCCTCCCGCCTTTTCAGACAGGTACAGCAGGATGGCGCCAGACTCAAACACGGCCAGCGGCTTGCCGCCTGCGTTCTCAATTAGGTTGATTGGCGCACAAGAATATGATTGATGAGATTAGCGGGGTGGTTCGACATGCACACACATGGAGCATGCCCACAAAACAAGGCCGCAAAGGCGCGCTCGTCGCTAGTCGGCGGCGCCGATCAAAGGCCTTTGAGTGCCAGGGAAAAGTGGCCCATGCACCCACACACAGCTCCGCCCTTTTTGGAACCCCGTGGGTCGACACCAGCCAGCAGGCAGCCGCCCATGAGACGGAGACAGGGACAGAGGCAGAGGCAAGCACCCGACTGAAGACAGGGGCAGAGCCCGGGGCGGGGACAAAGACAGGGGCAGATGCAGGGGCAGGGACAGAGGCGGGGGGCAGAGACATAGGCGGGGGCCCCAGCTCATCAGCAAACCCAAGGCAGCACCCACCCGGGCCGTCTGGGTCCACTATCGCGGGGATCTTGCTGTTTGGGTTGATCTTTTTGAACTCATCTGAAAACTGGTCCCCTGGGTTTGAGGGGGTATTGCGGTTTTGAGAATGGGGGGCTTGGGTTTGGGGTGGTGGGTGGGAGCAAGGGCAGATGAAGGGTTGGGGTGGACCAAGTGGGAGCTGTGGGGAGCTGGGATTGCGTGGTGCGCGGCGCACCGGCGTCCGGGCTCTTGCGCGGGTGAGGACGCGTTGTGAGAGCGCGGCGCAGCGAATGAGCCAGCGCTTCCATACACACCCGCAGACGCGTGTTGGCTGTCATGTATGTGCCTCTCGCAGGCTCAACCCCTTTGTCTCTTTTTGGGGGGGGGGCGGTAGGCAGGCCCCACATCCACCCAGGATGGCCAGCACGACGCGGGCTGCGGGCAGCACCCCCCGCCGCTCGTGCGCACGACCCGAGCGACACGCGCCGCCGCGACACGGCAGGAAGCCCAACTAACGTCCCCGCTGCGCCCGCGGCGGGCGCAGCGCCGCCGCGGCTGTCTGCTATCTCCTGCATGCTCTTGCACAGGCTGCTTGGGCGCGCGCGGCATCCCACCAGGCGCCCCGCGCCCCCTCCCACCCCCCCTGCCCACCCTTGCGTATGTCAATGGTGTGGGCCTCGTACGCCAGCCCCAGCTCCTCAAGGGCAACGCTGACCTGTGATAGGTGACGCGACATGCGGGGTCGCATGGGGTCGGCGATGCGGCGGACATGGCCCCATGAGGCGGCGCTCGACCCAGGTGCCCACTGGGCGGCGACACCGGCGGCGAGGGCGAGGCAGGCGCGATCGAGGCCAATCGTGCCTACCTTTTGCCCGTTGGGCGTCGCGAGGCTGTAGAGCTGGATCGCCTTCGCCATGGTGCGTGACGACCTGGTGATGAAGCGCGATCTGGCAGGGAAAGGGCTGTGCGCGTGCCTGCTAATAAAGTGAGTATCAGGTGCGCACATTGCGGGGGCAAAGGGGCTGGGGCAACTTGCAATGTGACACATGTCGCCCTGGGTGACGCCGCAGCTCGGGTGAACGCGTGAGCGTTGCTGCTTGAATCTGAAGGCGCAGCAGCCCTAGGTTCCTGCGGCTATATTTACTTGCATTTGATTTCATTGTATCGCTGAATACACCAGCGGCGCCACGCAAGGTTGGCAGCGCCGCGTGCGGCCCCAAGCCATGGGCCGCCCCCGCCCGCACCCAGCAGCTGCCCGCAAGCCGAAGTGATGCATGACAGCATGTACAGACGATGGTGCATGCAGGCCCAAGGGGGAGCGGCAGGGCCCAAGGGTCAGCGCCCAAGGGTCCACTTCTTGCGAGGCGCTGCGGCTGTCGCGCTGCCTCGACACACCAGGTCATAAATGCAATGAGCTGGCAAAGCGCCAACCAAGCAGGAGGGGGATCAGGCCTGCTGCTGCACGGGGTGCCCGTGGCTGACTGCCGCTGTTGACCCGGCAAGCTTGGCGGTCGCACTGTTTCGTGCTGATACCCCCACGCACAACGACGCGACCTACCTTGATGCGTAGGATTAGTTGAGGGCCAGCTGTGGTGGGTACAGCTGTGGTGGGTACAGCTTGGGGCTGACAGGCTGCAGGCTGCCCAAAAGGTTGCTGACTTTACATATGGCCGTCTGAGTCTCTGGCTGGACGCAAACCAAAGCGTCATAGACACTCGCCACAGCCTATGATTCCCAGGAGTGAATCTGCAAAACCAATCCAACAGCAATCCAATCATGAACACAATTCGGGTGACACAGGGGGGGGGGGGACTCGGAACAGCAGGCAAGGGGGGCAAAATCAGGTCAGGAAAAGGCTAATCAAGGCAATACAAAAGGGGTGGGGCAGGGGTGTCGGCACGGTGTGATGGCACACCGGTTTAAGGTGGGAACAAGGCAGCAAGCCAGACTCGGCTGTGCCAACAGGTAAGACAGCTGTACGCTAGTGGCTGTCACCTCAACACATGTTTAGTGCGGCCATCCTCTGTGGCCTGGCCGCGACCTCCACGGGTGGCACCCATGCTTGCAGGCCTCGGGAATTTTTTGACTAACAGAGGAGCTGGGCACATCGTCCCGCGCGCTGGCGGCACACAGCCAAAGCATACAGTACTCGACAGTGCGATACAGAAGCGCCTGGTCTCAGGCCCCAGGCTGCCCCTTGCGTGCATAGGTCACATACAGGGCTGTGTCACTGTGTGGCATGACATGCAGTGATGATCAACTGAAAGGGGGACGGCGGGCAACGGATCACGCAAGTTGTGCGGCGAACAGCACACGGAGATCCGCCCAAGCGGCAAGCCCGTCCACCAGTTGTGGAACGTGCGCGTGTGCAGCAGGGCATGGTGTTGCTCAATACAACACAGCAAAGCCCAAAAGACATCCGCGCAGGCATGAGCAGACTGAACCAGGCAGCACCTGCTTGCGGCCTGATTGAGTGCCATGCCGCACAGTTCCTAACACATGGCAACGGCAATGCTTTTGAATAGGGAAGATTAGTAAGCAATGCATAACACGAAGAGGTTGCCGGGGCATTCATAAGTGGAACTTGTTGCTATCCATAAGCCACCGGTTGCAACTGCATTAGTAGCTTTGGCAAAGATCCCAGATGCGTCAGAGGTGAACCCGTTGCATGTATCGGATGAGGCCGCGCCATTTCCAACAGACCCCGACCAAAAGATGTCACGATCTGAAGTAAATACCCCTGCAGTCACCAGCGACAGCAAAGGTCCGCCTCCCAACAGGTTTGCAAAGCTGCGGGCCAGGACAGTCCCTCCCGGCGACTCGACCGCCAGGCCGCTGGGGACGCCGTACAATGTGGTAAAACCGGCGAGCTGGTCGGATGAAGATGTTGACAGGAACGCGTGCACCTGCACGAGCCCGGCCGGCCGGTTGGCGGAGGCGCTGCACAACGCGTCTGCACCAGACCTACCACCAAGATTACCGTTCCTTCTCGTCGAGGATTCTCTGTAGAGCACCACCCGCGCGCGCAGGTACTGCGCCGCAGGCACGCCCCCAAGGCTGACTGCGTTGATGTTGGCCAGGTCGGCAGTTTTTGCGTAGACGGAAAAGTTGGTTGCAGACACATTGGCTACATTGGCTGCCAGGGTGGCGAGGCTGGTGTTGGCCGCTTCGATGGTTGCCGCGCCTGTAGTGACTGTGAACTTCAAGGACTCCAAGGTCGCGTTCGCCAGGGATACTGCAGCCGCGTTCGCCGCCTGGGCCGCCTTGATGGTGACTAGGGTGGTGTCGACGGCCGACAGTTCCGGGCCGCAGGTGCACTGCTGCTGCGCAGCCTTGAGCGCCGCGATGTCCTGGGCCGCGGTCTGGTTTGCCGCCGCCAGCAGGGCCAGCTTCTGGGCGGTGCGCGTGTCGGCCGCTGCAAGGGCGGCGAGCTCCTTAGTGATGATGGTGCCTGCGCCGGTGGCGTTGGCTGCGTTTGCTTGCAGCTGCTGCACAAGGGCGCTGAGCGCCGCGGCCGCCGCTGTGAGCTCAGCCACCTGGGCCCGCAGCGCGGCCGTCTGGTTGCTCCCCTGGAAGGCAGTGGCCTGCACAGAGCTGACCTGGGCGGCGGCGGCAGTGATCTTGGGCTCGAGCGCTGCCAGGTCACCCGAAACTCTGTTGACCTGTGCTGTGGTAGCCACGCCGCAGCCGTAATGCAGCTTGGTGGGGTCCTGGGGAGTGGAAGTGTGCCGCTTGGTCAAAGGGTGAAGCAACCAGTTGAGTTTTGGACATGCCACCAGATGTCCAGAGTGGTACTTGAAGAGCTGCAGCTGGCCCCCTCCACAAACAACCAAGCACGGAACTGCTCTCTATGTTGTCGCGTGCGTTGGCCTGTGCGTGTGCATGCGTGTGCGCAC
Organism: Monoraphidium neglectum; assembly: GCF_000611645.1. Taxonomy (NCBI): domain Eukaryota; kingdom Viridiplantae; phylum Chlorophyta; class Chlorophyceae; order Sphaeropleales; family Selenastraceae; genus Monoraphidium; species Monoraphidium neglectum. The sequence goes on from NW_014011984.1 coordinate 8,663, forward strand.
GCACCTTGCTGTCAGCCGTTGCGTTGGCGGGTGCCAGCAGCTCGCTGCATATCTGGTCCATGAGGGCGGTCGGGCCGGCCTTGGAGGAGCACGACTTGGTCAAAGCCTTGACAGGCGCACACTGCGTGGTGGTGGTGGTGGTGTGTGTGTGATGAGTGCAGGTTCTTTTGATGCGGGCACCGCAGGATGCTGCTTTCACGCACGGCAGACACAGAGTGCAGGCCAGGCACTCGTTCGTCCATGGTCGTCTCAAGGCAAATGTCTACATGCATGGCCAGCGTGCTGGGGCGAGGTAAGCAAGCAAGCAGCTGGTGCGCGCCTGCAGGCGTGCATGCACCAAGGCCCTGCTGTGTATGTGGCAGGCAGGCGGCACTCACCAACGCCAGCTTCTGCTTCTTGGGGGTTGCTTGAGGGCTGGGGGGGGGGGGGTGCCACGAGGGCAGTGGAAGGGCAGCAAAGCAGGTCAGAAGTGACTAATAAGATGCATTGGCCGTGGAGACAGCTAAACTGAAGGGGCGCATGCGCATGCATTGTTGACACAAGAAACGCATCCACAAACGCTGAAGTAGAGTAGAATGGACCGGGCGCTGGGCACACAGTATGTTGTGAGGACGGGCACAAACGCTGGGATGGCGGCAGGATTAGCTCGCGGTAGATAGGGTGTCAACACTTGGCAGGCTGATGTGGGGAAGGCTTGCGTGTTTGCAGAGCGGGGCCCGCCGTTGCACAACAGTGTGCCATTCCTATAACTGCTTGTGCGCCATCTGTGTCCTGATGCACCCTTGGCCCCCAAGCCACGCATGCCATTGCCTGCCAGCGCACCTGGCACACGTGACCCCGCCCAGCATGTTGACAAGTAGCAGTACAGCCACCACAGGCATGATCGAGATCCGTCTACACCGCATGTTGGGCCTGGAGACGTCGAAGGGGAACAACTTGGGCGTCGATGATTCGAGCCGACGAGATCGTTCGCTGCCAGTGTGGGCACTGTGTCGATTTGCAGCGTGGACCGTTTCAATCAGCTGCTACTCTTTGCCCCTGCTTGTGTTTGAGTTTGCTTAGCAAGTTCAGCGTGATCCAAGGCTCATGCGATGTGAACGATGTTCGCCTTACTCATCACCTGAGCCTGGGTGGCCCAGCTCCAAACGAACACACGAGCCCGCTTACAGGTTCAATTCATTGATAATTTCAGGGCTGACGCGTGGACTCAGGGGTCCAGTCATGACCATCGCGCCTGGGGCTACCATGAGTACGGTACTGTCCACCAACACGTGATCAAGCCAGCATGTTACGCCCCTCGAAACGTGCGTGTTTAGGGTGCCTGAGCCCACCAATCAGGGAAGAGAGGCACGCTGGTATTTTGTGGGGTTTTTGGTGGCTGCAATGCCGCCGCGGCAGGGTTGGAGGGTGTCGATTACACGGTTCACCAGGGATGAGACCCCGATCAGTACTGGTGTCGCCGGTGACTATGCAACCTTCTTATCATACCATGCTTGCATGCTGAAAAAAAACTCGGGAAGTACAAATATCAGTACACATGTGCACGTGTGCCCGGTGGCAGCGAGGCGTTGTAGGGGTGCGATTGCAAACTTGTGCTGCTCCTCATGCGCATCAGGTGACATCTACTGCCCACTGGGCTGCCAGCCGTGGCGGCCCTGCCGCCCCAGTACTCTGGAGCCCATCTTTGAGCGCAAAATCATCAGTCAGAACGGCTACCGAGCGCAGAACTCATCAGTCCGCGAGTTAGGGCACGACGTTCAGACGGCGGCCTTGCCTGATGCCGCTCAGCCAGTTCTGCGCTTGGGGCTGGCGTCCCGTGTGCCTCTTCCCCCCGGCACCTGTACCTTGAGTCATGAAGCACACACTGATTGCAAATCCCAATGACGTGCCCACACCCTTGCCACCGATTCGTACAGAGGATTACATAGAGGTGCAAAGTTTACAGCAAAATCTGTGTGCATGCATGCGTGCAAGCACGCGTGCACCGGTGTACATACATGCATGCATGCAACCAAGCATGCATGTATACGTGTGTACATGCGTCTCTGCAGGGGAGGTGTGTGAGGCATCAGCCCGATCACCTAGCATCCCCCACCCCTCACATGATGCGAATTGCTGCATATTCAGGGGAACGAAGCGGTTGATTGGCGGCTCACCTGGCGCGAGAGAAATCGACCCCCCTTTACTTGATGCCAGCCAGGCGTGCGCATCATTTCTCCACCATTTGCCTGGCTGGGCGCGGGATTTGCTGCAGCGGGCGCGCACCTGCTTGTTTTGCGGGAGCCAAGGGAGGGCTAGGGACAGCAAGGGGCTGCAGATGCCAGCGGCGCGTTGCAGCATGGCAGTTCTCAGGGACTTGAGGTGCAGGATGTGTGCATGGCTGTGTTGCCTGGAACACCGCACGCAGTTCAACGCCTCGGGTCACCTGCACAGCCGCATGGCCGGCGGCGCTCCTGGTGGTGGGCAGCGTCTGCCTTGACATTACCGATGGGCGCTGGACTCGATGTGGCGCCGCCAGGGCGAGGGTGTCGGTTTACCGTGTATGGCAGGTGGCAACACGGATGGCGCGCTGGGGCCGACGTCAAGTCATTGAATTGAGACGCGGAGCGAGGACCAATAAGCAATTGTGGCCCAGCTGGAGTCCCCACTGCGGGGCGAATTGACGGTGGCGGCGCATCCGTGCTTCGGGACGCAGCTGCACGACTTCAGTCTGCGCTGGCGCGGCGGGGGGGGGGGTTTGGACTGGAATGTCCGTTTGAAAGAACAGTTTCATGTTCTGACTCCAAAGCGCTTGCCACAAGGGGAAGATATTTTGCCAGAGGGCGGATTCTGTCTTGAGTTCCCCCTGGCAGCTTCAACCCACCACTGGTGCGCGTCCCAACCAATCCTCAAGGCCCCTCCTCTGGAACCTGGAGGCGGTCACAGCCAACGCATGGTGGCCCCACATCCATTGCGCCACACGCTCACCTGCGTCCATGCTGCTGCTCGGCGCGCGGGACTGCCACGAGCTGATAGCGCCTGACAGGCGGCACCCTTGGCAGGCCTTGTGCATGTTGATTTTGGCAGCCCTAGTCCGAGTGGACGATGTTGACCTGCAGCAAACGCCCGTCACATGCGAGTGCCCCCTTGGTGTTGAGGGGCACCCTTTCACCACCCACCCAGCAGCCAACTATGGGTCGGTGGATTGAGCAGCAGTGCAGCACAGCAAGCCTGCCACTGGTAGGGCAGCCGCAGACAAAACAACAGCGCTGGCGACCACCCTCGCTCCGCAACAACGTTCAAAGGGCCAACACTGCATACCCCGCAAGGACTGATCGATTACTGCCCACGCAGGCGCTGGCAGGTGGGACGGACCGGCCACACCCGCAGCCACAGCAAGCGGCTTGATGTCAACCAGTCAAAATCAACCCTGTAAAAGCAATCCGTGCCGGGCCCCAAGCCGTCCCCAGCTCAAACCCAATGGGAGGAGAGCAAAGTGAGCATGGACGCGCTCATACCCCCTACCTGCGAACCATGCTTCACGCAAAGTCCAGCGCCCGCCGCCGCCCGCCAGCCTTGCGGATTGAACGGCACACGTGTAACGGGTTCGGGCTCCATATAGAGATCCGAGGCCCTCCGGGACATGCTTGGCATCCGTTTTGGCGCAGTGGTTACGCGCCTCGACGCGCGCCGTGCTGTCAACCCCCAGGCCGCGCACGCCGCGCGGGGTGCCACCGCAGCTGCCACCTGAGCCACAAAAATGGCGCGGCAAGACCTGCAAACACGGCACACCAGCCCAGGTTGAACCAGGGATACGTGGAGGGATGGCGCATGCATTTGACTCCACTTCGCGCAAGCCGCACGCCCAGCTTCCTAAGACGCGGCACCGCCCGGGCGGCCCTTACTTGGCCTGTTGTTTGGGGTGCGGTCGTTTGGCCGCCCATCCGCCTGAGGGACGGTGATCACCATCATTCCAGGGGCACGAGCCGTCGCGTGTCCGCCTCACCTCCCTCACAGAGGCCACGCAGCATCTGCAAGCTGCGCAGGACTGCCTCATCCCCAGCC
>NW_014011983.1:0-4594 GCF_000611645.1 Monoraphidium neglectum
ACTTCTGCTTGCGCAGGGCATCTTGAGGTGCTTTGGTGGCTTTGCTTGTCAGGTAGCAGGCGCGCTTGCTTGGCCCGCAGCACCGGCTGGCTGGCATACATACTGCTCTGCTGCTTCCCTTGCTGTGCCACCTGCGTCTTGAAGCCATTTTTCATTTTGTCATGGCGCTTGTTGCACAGCCCCTCCTCACTCCCACCCTCTCGTCCCTGTTTGATTTCAGACCGAGCGCTTCTCCAAGCACTCTGCGTCCTTCTGGCGCGAGGCCGCGCTGCTGGCGGACCTCAACCACCCCAACGTGCTGCGCTTCTACGGCGTCATAACAGACGCGCCCACGCAGCCGGGCGGCGGCGGCAGTGGCAGCGTCATTGGCGGGGGCGGGGGCGGCGCGGCTGCCGATTCGGCGGCGGTGGTGGGCATCATGACTGAGTATGTGAGTACCATAGGGCGTTAGGCCAGGGGCCCAGGGGCTATTGGCGGGGTTAAAGTGAAGGCCGAGCAAGGGGTTGGTGATCACTGCTGCTGTGCAGGAGCATGGACGTGGGTCAGGGGTTCGGCAGGTGACATGCATGCAGGGAGCAGGTGGCGTGTGCTGGACTAGGTCTGCTTGCCTCCTCGAGCAGGATCAGCTCCACCATCAGCACCAGCCAGTTGCAGACCCTCTGTCCCCCCATCCCAAACGCGCCCCTGTCCCCAGGTCCGCGGCGGCAGCCTGGCGCAGTTCCTGCGCGCCGGCCGCTCCCCGCTGCCCCTGCGGCTGCGCTGCGAGCTGGCGCTGCAGGCGGCCAACGGGCTCGCTTACCTGCACGAGCTGCGCATCGTGCACTTTGACCTCAAGCCAGACAACCTGCTGCTAGACGGCCCCGCAGCCCTCGTGCTGGCCGCCGCCCAGGCCCACGAGGCCGCTGCGCCGCCCCGCGGGGGCGGCGGCGGCGGCGGCGGCGGGCCGGGCACGCCGGTGGGCGGTGGCGGCGGCAGCGGCGCGTTTGGGGGCGGCGCGGGGCCGGAGGCTCTGATGGGGTCTGCGGAGCCGGGCGGCGGCGGGGGCGGGCACCCGGGAGCGCTGCACAAGCGCGGGTCGTCGGCGGCTAGCGGCGTGACGGGCACGGGGACCGGCAGCGAGGCCGCGCTGGCGCAGGCAGTGGTGGCGGGCTGGGTGCCAACGGTCAAGGTCGCGGACTTTGGGCTGAGGTGCGCGGGAACAGGCGGGGGTGCAGCTGCGGTGGGGAACACCGGCAGACGAATAGGGGTGTGGCAGCCTGTCAGGCCGAGGAGTGCGTGGTGGTTGTTCATGGTGCCAAGCTGCCTTACCCAATCACCGACTCCTTTGTACGCCCTGCTTCTAATCCCCCTTCTTGCCGCCTCAACTCTTGGACTCGCCCATCCCCTCCCCCCTTGTGTGTCTCCCCCAGCAAGCACAAGCTCAACTCGTACGTGAGCAGCTGCCGTGACCTGCGCGGCACGCTGCCCTACATGGCGCCAGAGCTGGTGGCTGACCCGGAGCGCGTGAGCGAGAAGGCCGACGTCTGGAGCATGGGCGTGGTCATGTGGGAGATGCTCATGAGGGAGATGCCCTACCAGGTGGGCGTGCGTGTGTGTGTTTGTGTGTGTGTGTGTGTGTGTGTGTGTGTGTGCGCGCGCGTGTGTGTGTTGGAGGGAGGGGCCGAAGGGGGCAGGCCGGGTGAGAGCCGCTAGCTGTCGCTGTTGCGCGCACGTCATCGTCAGCGCGTGGGTCAGCTAGCAGAGGGTTGAAGCCCTGATACGCGGAGAGGCTGGCTACCGCTGTCGTCGGATCGGCCGGGAGCTTGGCGGCGCTTGCCCCCGGGATGCCTGGGACCGCCCTGCACTCACGCAAGCCCCAATCTTCGTCGCGCCTCGCCAGCCGTGTATTAAGCCATGCCTTCCTCCTCACCCCACCCCCCCCCCTCCCCATCGCTACCAGGACCTGACCCCCCAGCAGATCCTGATGGGCCTCATGTGTGGCAACCTGCACCTGGACGTGCCCTCCTGGTGCGACGCCGAGTGGCGCGGCCTGCTGGAGGCCTGCCTGGAGCCAAACCCCGGCAACAGGCCCTCCATGAAGGAGCTGGCGCGCCAGCTGGAGGCCATCAGGGACCAGCAGGCCGCGCAGCACGCGGCCGCCGACGCCGCGGAGGGCCTCCTCAGCCGGCGCGCGAGCAGCAGCGGCGGCACGGGGCTGGTGGCCGCAGGCGCGGGCGCGGGCGCGGCGGTGGCGGCGGCGGCCGCGGCGGTTGCGGCGGCGCAGGACGCGGTGTCGGCGGCGGGCGCGGCGGCGGCGCACATGCAGCATCACCAGCGGGTAGTCATGCAGCAGCAGCAGCGCCCACACGCGCACACGCACCACCATCACGACTACTGAGGCCGAGCGGGTCGGCGCTTGAAGCTTGCAGAGCAACGGCATTGGCGGTGGCGGCGGCGGGGGCAGCCTGTATTTGCGCGGGGCGCGAGGCGGCGCGAGCAGCAGAGCTCGCGCCGCAACCGCCGCCGCCGTCGCCGCCAACTTGGGGCGGAATCTTGGGCGCGCAGCCCAACGGGTACCGCACCGCGTTGATCACGGGCCGCGCGCGCACCCACCAGTCAGCCAGCCAGCAGCGGTGCATCGTCAGCGCTGCCGCGCTACGGCACTACACTCAAGACACTCTGGTGCCCCGTTCGGCTGCAGCCGCTGGGGCTTTGGGCGAGCCCTAGTGCACAGGGCAGCCTGACCCACAACCACCTTGGAGCAGGCCGCCGCGCCATGCGGCGGCGGCGCCGCGGGCCAGCAGCCGAAGCTCGCGGCCGCATTCCCCTCGCGTCAAGCGTGCGAGAGCCCCCCGATGGGGCACCAAAAACGCGCGTATTCGCGCGGGCCGGCCCCGCCCAGACCCTTGTCACTCCCCACGCGCCCGACCCTGTTTCGAATGCACGCGCCCCACCCCACTCCTTTCCCGGGGCCCCTTTGAGCCCTTCACGAGCCGCCAGGGGCCGCGGCCGCCAGGGGCCCGGCGCGCCCCGGGAAGGCGGGGCCGGCCGCAATCCTGAGTTCTCTCTGCTTTGCTGCTATCGCGACGATTCTGCCGCATGAGTGGCGGGGGGCACGCTGCTGGGGCTGCGCCGCGCCCCCCGCTCTTCACCGGCGCAGCGTGCCTGTGGCGGTGCAGCGGCCATCCGCCGGGCCCCCTCCCGGCCACAACATAACAATTTGGAGCCCCAGGGATGCTAAGGCAGATGTTTCGGGCGGCGCAGCAGGCGCACGCGGTCGCAACGCCGCAGTCACCCCGCACTAACCTGCACCAACAAACAGGGGCGAGGTCGTGGGTGGGGCCTGTGGGGGCAGGGGGCCCGACCGCGACGGTCGGTGGGGCCAGTGAGGGTTCACGGCTCAGGTTGCCTCGAGACGCGCTTTTACAGCCCCCCCCCCTCATCGCGGGCTGCCTTGCACGCCCGGCGCGCCAGGTGCAATGGCCCCTGGCTTGTTCAACAAAGAAAACCAAAAAAAGGCGATGTGTCTGTTTGGCGACCGCCCAGCTAGGCGGCTGTTTGGTCCCGTCTCTCGTCTGTGTGGGCTGCGAGCGCTGCCAACGAGCACTGTGAACTGCGAACTGTTACCCACTACCACGGCGTGCGCGGGCGCCGCCGCGACCACCGGCGGTCTCGGGTGACGCGGCCCGCGCCGCCGCTGCGCGTCTATTCATCCCACCCGTTTTTCCCCGCGTGTCGTCTGTGAGATTGCCGCCCGCCAGCCCGCACTCCGAGGGCCGCTGCGCCCCTTCCGCTGAAGGCCCGCCGCCCAGTGGGGCCTCTGAGCTCCCGAGCCCCCGCCCTCTGCCCCTGGGTCTTGCACACGCTTCATGCCATCGGAGAAGCGGTGAGGGCCCATGTGTGGGGCCTGGAATGCCTGCCAGGGTTCAAGAAGGGGCAGGGAGGCCTGCCCCAGGGGGTGGCTGCGTGTCCAGGCCTGCGATCGCCCGCCTGGCGCGACCCGGTTGCACGCCTCGGCTGCCTGGCTGCGCGCCGTGCCTCTCGTTTTGCTCCGCACCCGGGGCCGCACGCCTGTCTTGTGGTGGCCTGTGGGGCCGCCGCTCTTGTCTTGCGCTTGCGCGCCTCAGTCCCAGCGCCGTGCGCCGTGCGCTGGGCCGCCTGTTCCTGCTCTGCCTGCGGCGCGACCCCGCCTGAGCCTCCCTGTTGCCCTGGTGTTGCGCTCCAGTGCGCTCGTCGTCGCTGCATCCAGGACTTGTGGGCTATTCCCGTCGTGTCGCCTGTGCCACCTCCCAAGGGGAGCGGCGCCACGCTTTTTCCCCTGCCGCGCCCCTCTGAGCCCGCGCCTGTAGATCTGGGGCCGAGCCCGCGCGCTGCGCCGCGCCGCGCCGCGCCCCCTTTTGTCCGTCATTCCTAACCTGCTGCAGAGCGCCGCGTGCGGCCGCATGCATGTCCCGTGAGCCTCGTGAGTCTCCCCAACAGCCCGCATCCCCCACAAGCCGCACGCTGCTAAGCGCGTCGGTCTGGTCAAACTTGGCGGGTGACAATTGCGCGCGCCACCGCACCAAAAAAGAAACAGCGCCGCCCCCTTGTGTACTATTCTTTCGGCGGCTGCGGC
>NW_014011983.1:5066-8666 GCF_000611645.1 Monoraphidium neglectum
CCCCCCCCGCCGGCACCTCCTCGCGCACGGCGCTCCCATTCAGCGCCGCGGGCCCTCAGCAGCCGAGCTGTCCGCTAGAGCGTGCCCCGACTGACACCGGCAGGGCGTACGCGCGTCACCCCACTGCCGAGTGCGAACGCGGAGGGCCAGCGCGGCGGCGGGCGTTGCCACCTCGCCAGCACCAGCACCACCCTTGGCTCTCTTATGTTTTCTCCATGCTCACTGTCTGTTGGTCGATTTTTGTTGGTTGTACCTGTTTTTTGTTTGCGGGCGGCGCATCAATGCGCGCCTGAGCTGTCCCTTGCGACATTGCTGCTCACTCCCCTCATCACAGGGGGCCGCCCGGCCTCGGGACCCACCCCCTGCAACACAAAAGGCGCCCAAAAAAAAGGATAGCTTAGCCCTGTTCGCTCCTCCGCTGCGATGCGCAAACGCGTAACCCCACACGCTCTCAGAAAGCGCCTGAACGCTATCCGCTCCGTTTTTGTGACACTGCATGCCCAAGTAACACAACGGGTGAATGGCCAAGTGAAGTGAAATGCGGGTGTGCCAGTGGGCGAAAATGTGTGAGTGGAACAGGTAACGGTGCACGCACAGCGTGGCTGGTGGCGTGGTGGGGCACCCGCGCTGGTGTCCTTGACGTCACGGGTTGACACACCCTCGCACTGATAGAGCACTGATACAGGCCAGTGGCAGCAACGTTGCTCTTCTTATGCGCCACCATATAAATCGTAGTCGTCGTTACCCAGTAGATCTGCCATTCAGGCTGCGGCTGGCCAGTCGTCAAGCCAGCACTTTCTGCCCCAGATCACTGCCAGGACCTCGAAGGGATCGCAGGCCGCCTAGAAAATGATCTACCTTCACATGAGACTACATCGACAACGGATGCTAGCCGGGCCAGGTGCGGCGCTGGTCGGGTGTAGCGAACTTGGTGCTTCTTGCACGTATGGTTGTAAGAGAGTAGTAACGAACACCGTGAATATCCCTCATTGCATGCAGAACACCGGGCATCATTGCGCCCGACTGTGCTGGACTGTCGTCGGCGGCCGCCGACAACCGCGCAGCATGGCTATCGCGGCGTACATTGCGCAGCTGGCAAGGGCGCTAATGCCAAACGCAGCAGGCAGGAGCAGAAAGGCCAGGCCAAGCAGCAAAGCGCACCCCAGCAGCAGCAGCAGCAGCAGTCACGGCGGAAAGCGGCGCCGGAGCTTATTGAGGAGGAGGACGAGGATGAAGAGGGCGTGATTTACCTTGACGGCGACGACGACGACGACGACGACGAGCTGTCGGGCGAGGGTTTCGGATTTGACGAGGGTGATGAGCAGGACGACGGCGAGGACGGCGGCGGCTGGCTGGACGACGACGACTTTGAGGCGTGGGGCGACGACGACGAGCTCGGCATCGGCAGCGGCGGCGGCGGCGGCGGCGGGCTGGGGGCCGACCATGATGAGCCGGTCCGCCCCGGCGCGGTGACGACCGGCGGCACGCCCTGGGGCGCCGCCGCGGTGGCCGCCGCGCGCGACGTGCTGGAGGGCACCCCCTCCCTCGCTGACGTGCGGCTGTTCGCGCTGCGCTGCTTCGCGTCCCCGCGGCGCCTGGACGTGCGGCTCGACAAGCTCACGGACAAATACGGCTCCCCTGAGCTGGCCGACATCGAGACCTTCAGCCGCCGCCTGGCGGCACGCCTGGAGGAGCTGCTGGGGGCCGAGGAGGCGGGGGAGATAGTGCTGGAGGTGTCCTCGCCGGGCGCGGAGCGGGAGCTGCTGCTGCCTGGGGACCTCGCCAGGTTCGGGGGCCTGCCGCTGCGAGTGGAGTACGACGCGGCGCGCGCGGCCGTGGAGGGCGGGGCCAAGAAGGGCGGCAAGAAGGGCAGCGGCGGCGGCGGCGGCGGCGGCGATGGCGGGCAGCAGCAGCAGGGGCAGCAGGGGCAGCAGGAGCCGGCGAGCGCTGCGCCGTCGCCGACCGCGGCGGTGCTGGAGCTGGTGGCGTACGACGAGGCGTCCGGCGCGACAGAGTGGCGCCTGGCTGACGTGCGCGCCAACGCGCCCGGCAAAGGGCGGGGGCTCAGCAAGCGGCAGCGGGAGCAGGTGGTGCGCATGCCGGTGGACGCGCTCATCGGGGCTCGCGTGCACGTCGACTTCTGAGACGCGCGCGCAGGGAGTCGCGGCGCCGGTGCTTCGTTCACCGCAAAGCACCGGCATGTGCAGAAGCGTGGCGAGGCGTGCCAGTGTTCTTCGGGTCCCAGCTCTTCGTGCACGTTGCAAAAGCACGCTTGGTGGTAGGCACTATTCTTGGCAGTTGCAAGGGGGGGAACTGGGGACACACCAACGGGCGCACTCACCAAATTTCACAGAGGCATCACTGTGCGGCGCATCGGGGCGGTAGCGTTTCCAACCGTTGCAGCTGAGCTGGTACAGTCAGGTTAGTCGCTTCCCGGCCCATACATCTCATGTTCGCCTGAGCGCTCACACATCCCGACAGCAGGCAGGAGCAACCCCTTGCCCTCTAGCCACAACAAAGAGAGTGAGCATGGGAGCCAAGATTACCAGGCAAACCTCCAGCTAACGAGCTGCAATTCGCAGCGACAAATTGTACAGGCTGCACAGGCGCTAGCTAGCGCCCTGCAGGCATTGCAAACAAACAACTCAGGCCAAATACGCAACGCAGGTGGCAAGCAATCGCCAGCCAAACCCTGCCGCAATCTGCGGGGTTTGAAGGCCTCTCTGACAGCAGCAGCTCTGTGACCCGCAGCAGGGGCTCCGCACCAAAACAGTCGGCATAACGAAACACATGCCACTCACTTCAAATGACAACATGAAAACATCGCTCCTCTCCCTCCCTGACAATGTGTGTTTCCACAACTGTGTTTGACAATACTAGTCTTACTAAAACATGAGGGTTTCCAGCCACAGATGATGCGGTGCGGACTGGTGACTGCCACCTGCCTGTGGGTCACCAGCCCGAGCCGCCGTCGCGCATCTGAGTGTCGGCCGCATCCGCCACCAACGGCAGCCGCGGCGTCTGACCCACGGCGCACGAGCCCTGCGGGGCCACGCAAGGCGGCAGGTGAAGGCGATGTAATGGCAGCAGTTGGCGTGCTATGGCAGCCGGGCGCCACATTGGCGTGCAGGACGCTGCTTGGGGGTAGGCAGGAGATGCGATCGCTGCACACCACCTCAGAGCTGGAGCCACCGCCAGTACCTCCAAACCCACACACGACCCCCTTCACTGCTTCCCAGGGCTCGCGCATGCACGCACGCACCATGCCGTAGGCAGTGGATATGGCCACAAAGAGGAACAGGGTGTTGGCGGCGCTGATGTAGAGCTGCATCAAAATGCCGTCGCCCTGGGGCCGGCCAAACGCGTCCAGCAGCACCTGGGGGATGCTGCGGGGCCGGGAAGTGTGGGGGGTGGATGTTGGGAGGTGAGGGGGTGGTGCATGGAGCAGCGCCAGCTCCAGGGGTTGCCCGCACATGGCAGGAGCACGGATTCAAAACACAAGTGCCGTGTGGCATTTTACGAATGGTCCATCGAGCAGTGCGCCTCAACGCATGCGCCACATGACTGCTGCACGCCGGCATCGCGCCCTCATATCCCCCC
>NW_014011983.1:8870-13368 GCF_000611645.1 Monoraphidium neglectum
TCTCTCGTTTCCCCCTCCTTTCCCCCCTCCCATCCCCCGGCCCCCAGTGCCGCGCCACCGGGCCACCCACATGAGCAAGATGTCCAGCAGCACCGCCTGCGCAGCGTTGTAGCGGATGTAGCGGCTCAGGCTGGTGTTGTTGACGATGCCGCCATACACCCCGAGGAACACGATGAAGGGGAAGAAGGGGAACAGGTGGTACAAGGCGTTGAGGGGGGCCAGGGGGGCCAGGGCGCGCGCCACATAGGGGTACTGCAGGAAGATGAACCTGGGGGAGGGTGCCGGGTTTGACAAAGGGGTGGTCGGTGGTTCAGGACAGGGTGCTGTTGATTTTGTGTCGTCCCCGTGTCGAGCGAATCGCGTCTCCAAGCTACAGGGTGACAGCTGCTGCATTCCTGCGCGTCAGGCCCCGCCCGACGCAATCTCCCCACACAATCCCATTGCGGCCCCCCGCCATCCCTGCGTGCCCCGCCGCTGGCACTAACTCCTGCGCCCCCCCCCCCCGGCCGCCGCTTGGATTTAAGCAGCCGTGATCAAGGTATTGCGTGCACGTCCAGGACCCGGGCTAGCCTGCGCTGAGCCGCAGGCTGGATTGACCAGGTGCTGCGGGCCGCAAGCACTGAGCGCAGTGCGCATGCTGTCTATGCTGTGGACCCAGCCTCCGCACCTGCCATATGGCAACGTGTCCAGGAGGGGCAGGAGGTACGGCAACTGCGGGGGCAGGAGGTCATTCAGACACAGGGGTTGCAGTCAAAATATGGCAGGCCAGGCGGCCTGCAAAGCACCCACCGATTCACCGCGTTTGCGCAAAAAGCTACGAGACGATAACAACTACGAGCAAGCACAGTCAGCTCCAAGCGACCGCTCGCCACGCCATCCGAGCTGGTGCAGTTTGTGGATGCGGCGGCAAGCACGCGCAGCACACACATCACGGGCACTCACCGACGCCAGCAAGCGGTCTGGTAGGTCGGGACCCCGCTGCATGTTAAACGCTGCCGCGACCACTTTCTCCCGCTGGCCTTTGAAGGGTCCCATTGTGCGCTGTGGGAGGCATGTCACAGGTGGACGCCGGGGAACGCAAGCCCTGGAGGCGCGTCCTCCTAATAGGCTGCGCTGAAGCATCATTGGTGATGCGCAAGGTCGAAGAAGTGCGCTGAGCTTGGTGACTCGTCGATCGATCTGTGCTGAGCAAGTGGCGCAACGTCTAAAATATCCGCGAACAATGAAGAAAAGGAGAGTTGTGACAGCCATTCACACATGCGCAACACGCTTGTCCGATGTGGTGCACTTGCTTGCCTGCCTTTCTCGCTGCTGTGCTCGCCCATGTACCTGCCCAACCAAACCCTCCAGGCATTCTTTGGCAGCAAGTTCACCTTCTAACGTATCTTAATCCATGTACTAGCCTTTAGAAACACATATAGGAGCAGCAGCGGGGCTCGTGGCACAGCGCCTACTGCAACATGGCGGGGGACGCCTCAACAGCGGCCATCGCCTCTACGGGGTCGACCAGTAGCGTAATATTTGCGCTATGGGTCCCAGCCTTCATATTCGGGCACGCGTTCGCCCTTTTTTGGCTCACGCGGGCAGCCCTGCTGAAGAACCCCCAGCTCAGCCTGCTGACGCTGTTCAAGCGGGTTGGATCCGCGAAGGGGCTGCCCAAATCAGCACAAGATGATATGAACAGGGCCACCAGCCTGGACAACACCCTCCTGGCAGAGGCAACCGAAGCAGCAGCGACAACCACTTCGGGCAGGAGGCTCGGAGGTGCGTCGAAATGCGCATGACAGTGCATTATGGCAGTATAGATATGCCATACAGTCCGTCAGGGGTGTGCAGGGTGGGCAAGGGCGGGTGTGCCGCACGCCTCTGGCTGAGCTGCTGCAGCTGCCAAATGCTGCAGTGATTGCAGTGGTGCATGCAGCAGCGCAGGTCAGGCGTGTGGCCTGTGACAGGCGTTGTATCGCGCGCTCTCACTTGGCCAGAGCCAAACGGCAACCGTCGATCGCCCTGCTCACCTGGTTCGCATCCCCCGTGCGCAGGGCCACCTGCGCCACCCTCTGGCATTCTCCCAAAAAAAGGCTCATACGATGGCGGCATCGTTCGGCGCTCCAGTGCGGGCAGCGGTGGCAACCGCTCAGTTGCTGAGGTTGCGCGTATTGAGCTGGAGTGGCAGGCCCTGAGCTGTTGCTACCGTACCAACCAGGGGGACAAGTGGGTCCTCAAGGACATCTACGGCGCTGCGCAGCCCGGAGAAATGCAGGTGCGTGAGCCGGGGATGGCCAAGGATGCAATCAACAGATTGATGTATGAATACGTTTGGCGCTTCTGTACGAAACAGAACTAGGCACATGCGTGCATGCATCTGGACTGGAAGAACCGCAACAGCGCATTGACTGGCACGCGGTGGTGTACGGCGGGGATGCGGTTGTCATTGGGAGGCTACAAACCTGGAAATGCGTTTCTAGCGTACAATGGATGCCGTTGCATGGCATTTTTCACACAAATATACCTGGTGGATTGCCTGGTTGCAGGGGCCCTGCACCATGCGAGCAGCCAACCCCACCCCGAACCCCACTCCCAACCACCAGCAATGGCCCCAAGCCTGCATTTGCCCTCAATTCTGATGCACACGCACCGGCATGCTCAGGCTCTGCTGGGCCCCTCCGGTGCTGGCAAGTCCACGCTCATGGACATTCTGGCGCAGCGCAAGTCAACCGGCAACTTGGGGGGCAGCATGCTGGTCGACGGCATGCCCGCGACCGGCAGCTACATCCGCCGCACGGCCTACGTGCCCCAAAACGACAACTTTGTGCCAGTCATGACCACTGTTGAGGTGGGCGGCACCACCTATGGCGCGCCGCGGAGGAGTTGGCCTGGGTGGGCAGCAAGGTGCCTGCTGCAGCTGTTGCATATGGGGTGTGGTAGCCTGCCATGGTTGCATGCGCCCGACCTTGGCACAGACTTGCACTCATGCGCCCAGTTGGAACCTCCTTGCACATGTACGTCTGTTTGTGCGTTCCTTACTGCAATGATTGCAGGTGATGCAGTTTTACGCGGGCATCATCCTGCCGCGTAGTTGGAGCAAGGCGCGCCGCGCCGCGCGCGTGGAGGAGGTGCTGCAGGAGATGGGCCTCGCGCACGCCACAAAGACGCTGGTGGGCGGCACATCGCCGGGCGGCCTGATGCACCGCGGGCTGAGCGGCGGCGAGCGCAAGCGGCTGTCCATCGCGGCCGGCATCCTGGCAGCGCCCAGTGTGGTGTTCCTGGACGAGCCAACCACCGGGCTGGACTCCTTTGCGGCGCTTACGGTGGGTTTGAGAAAAACACATGGTTAGGCAAATAGTATGCAGCTTCAGTGGGGGCCAGGGGCAGATGCAACAGCGACCAGGCACACGTGTGTTTTGCAAGCGGGCGGGCCTGCGGCGATTGGGAGAATCCGGCGCTCTTGTGCAGTTCAAACACTGATGCAGCTCGCCATTGAGCTGATTGAGATGCTGTGTTGGGTATCAGATACAAAAGTTGAGTGTCAGCACAACTTGTTCCCCCTGATCACACCCTGCGGCTTCCCACCTTGCCACACCCCTGGAAACCATTGCACCATCCTCAGGTGATGGGCTTCATGAAGCGCATGGCGCGCGACAACGGGCACATTGTTATTGCCTCCATCCACCAGCCGCGCTCCGCCATCTGGTCCATGTTTGACACGGTGGGCCCCGGGGCAGAGGAGTGCACGGGGTGTGAAGCGTTTTGCAGTGTGTCGGCATGTGCCCCTAGGCGGCTGGCTATGGACACACAGTTGCACAGCACCTGTTGAACGTGGCTTCGTCAAAGCTCGCAAACGCGGACAAGCAGAGGCCATGTGCCTGCTGCAGAGCCGCACATCGCCCCGCTGCCTGTGCGCGCCCCTCCCTCCTCCTCATCGGAGGCCCCGCCCCGTCCCGCGCCTCACCCCGCCTTGCGCGCAGGTGACGCTGCTGTCGTGTGGCCGCCTGATGTACACGGGCATCTGCGACGGCCTGGTGGAGTTCTTCCACACCATCGGGTTTGACTACGACGCCAACCTGCACGGCGTCGTGTCGGACTGGGCGCTGGACCTGGTGGCCTGCGGCAGCCACAAGCCCAAGAAGTTCTACGGCCACACCATCACCTCCAAGGACGAGGTGCCCGGGCGCGGGACGGGAGGGGAGGGGGCGTCCAGGGTCATTTGCCCAGGGCTGTGATGGCCGCCATTGTGGGTACGCCTAGCAGATGGCCGCTTTTACCTCAATTTTGTGGGTTTGTGTGCCCTTTGAAGCCTGTAGATGCAGCACGCACTCACGTTCCCCGGGCCGCCTGCCACCCTGCTCTGCCCGGCAGGTGCGCACCGTCAGCGCCGCGTTTCTGGCGCGCTGGATGGACCTGCGCGGCATGACGGTGGAGGACCTTTCCCTGGGTGGCGGCCGGGACAGCAACCCGGGCGGCACAGTGATCAGTGTGCGCAAGGCCATCACGGCGCGCT
>NW_014011982.1:0-2079 GCF_000611645.1 Monoraphidium neglectum
GGGGGGGGGGAGGGGGCGGGGGCTGGTGCGTGCGGGCATGTGTTTGCGCGGGTGTGAATGAGTGTGCGTGCGTGCATTTGGCGTGTGTTTGTGTCAACGCGAGGTGGTTACAGGGAGTCAGAGACAGGAAGAGGGAGAGGGAGAGAATGACACAGCCAGAGGGAGAGTGAGAGAGAGAAAGAGTGTATGTGTGTGTGTGTGTGTGCGCGTGTGTGTGCGTGTGTGTGTGTGTGTGCATGCGCGCACGTGCATGCGTGCGCGCGTGTGCTTGTATGTACACATAGTACGGGGCCGCAAAAGTGCGTGCATGAGTGTCCACATGTCAAGGGAGCGGCGTGTGTCCTCATGCATGCCGCAAGGAAGTGGCAGCGCCCGCTGGATAATGCGGGCGGAGAGACGTCGAGAGCGAACGCCGGGAATGGGCCCGAATGGTTGACAACAATTCCTGCATCGCGGTCGGCCCATGACGCGCGCTCTGCCCTGTCCCTCTGCGCGCAGATCGGCGGCGTGATGATCATGGGCGACCGCGGCACTGGCAAGTCGACCACCATTCGTGCCCTGGCTGATCTGCTGCCCGAGATCCGCGTCGTCGACCGGGACCCCTTCAACTCGGGTGAGTGGCCTAAGTATGTGGTGTATTACATGAATTTACATATCAGGTACGACACACATTATTCTTGTGGTACACAGTATTCTTGTATGTGGCGCTTGTGGGTGCACACGACCTGGCGCGCGAGTGAGCATGGGGTGGTTCGCCCAGCGACCTCCTAAGGGCGCACGGCCAGGCGGCGCGCGAGCAGGGAAAGCTTGAGACTGGGGCACGCGAGCACCACGGCTGTTTTAATGGTGGCCTCTAGTCGTGTTTCGGCGTGTCGGGCGTGGCCCCGCAGCCAGGGGCGGCTTGGAGGCGCGCGGCATGTGGGGGGTTCCCAGGCTCGGGCTGCACACGTGGACACGAGGAGGTCAGGCGGCCCCACCTCCCGCACAGCCTCGTCATCTTGCATACCTGGTATGCTTTTCGCACCCGACCACGGGCTCATGACGCCCTCAGTTTGAGATCCGGTGACGCAGCCTCAACAGTGAGAACACAACAGTGAGTACATGTTGTGTATGCCTATCTTTACACAATACCACCACCAACAACCACATGAATTTTGATGCATCTCAGACCCCGAGGACCCCGAGCTTATGTCTGAGGAGGTGCGCACGCGCATCAAGGCGGGCGAGTCCGTGCCTGTGGGCAGCATGAAGATCCCCATGGTTGACCTGCCCCTGGGCGCCACGGAGGACAGGGTGTGCGGCACCATCGACATTGAGAAGGCACTCACGGAGGGTGCGCGGCGGGCGGTGGTGGGGGGTCTGTCTGGGGCGTTCGGCGCCCCGGCCTTGTTGAGAGGGCCAATGCGAAGCGGGCGACGCGCCCATGAGACTGCACGGCCGCTTTGAAGGCAGACTCGCCTGCTTTGATCTGGCGTCTCATGTGATGCGGTCCGGGGCAGCGGGTGAGCTGCAATTGTGGGGCGATAGCGTCTGTTACAAAGGCAGCGTCTGGGGCGCTTCGAAGCCTTACGTCGCAGCGCCTGGCCCACCTTTGCAGCATCTCTCCCTGTGTCACACCCTGGACCTTGGAAACCCCTGCATCGTACATGAATTTCATCACCAGGTGTCAAGGCGTTCGAGCCCGGGCTGCTGGCCAAGGCCAACCGCGGCATCCTGTACGTGGATGAGGTCAACCTGCTGGACGACCACCTGGTGGGCAGCTTCCCCACGCACGCTGGCCGGTTCGAATTCAAACGCCCAGCGGCGACAGCTGGGGCCAGACGGCGCCAGCGCGGACACACCCCAGCCCGAGCGCGTCCGTTGCTTGTGTCCGGCCCAGGACGGCTAATGGGATCGCCAGCCAAAAGCGGGACAGCAAATATCACCCAATCGTCCCTCTCTTTTCTTCTCAATCACCACCGCCGCCGCTGCCTCTTCCAACAGGTCGACGTGCTGCTGGACTCTGCGGCTTCTGGCTGGAACACCGTGGAGCGCGAGGGCATCTCCATCAGCCACCCCGCGCGCTTCATCCTCGTGGGG
>NW_014011982.1:2481-13083 GCF_000611645.1 Monoraphidium neglectum
GGCTGGAACACCGTGGAGCGCGAGGGCATCTCCATCAGCCACCCCGCGCGCTTCATCCTCGTGGGGTCGGGTGAGCGGCCACTTGTCGGCAGGGGGACGCCGCCAGGGCCGCGCCGCCTGCCACTCACCGGGGCGCAGCGGCAGGCAGCGACGCCGCTCAGACCACGTTGGGGCGAAGATGGGGCTTCGGGGGAGCCCAGAAAGAGGGGCTTGAGGGGGTGGGCACTGGGCCCTCCTTTGTATCTGATGGTAACAGAGGGATTGAAAACGGGCCGGGGCGGGTGGGAGGGGTGCCCCTGCTGTGACACGCTAGCTCAGGGGGCGGCGGAAAGCCTCGTGATGCATGTCTGCACGCTAAATCCGCGCCGCCCTGCCGCCCCGCCGGCCCCCAGGCAACCCCGAGGAGGGCGAGCTGCGGCCGCAGCTGCTGGACCGCTTCGGCATGCACGCGCAGGTTGGGATGCCGTGCAGGGGCCACCCCCCGGGAAAAGGCCGGCCCGTCCTGCCGCTGCCCTGCGATTGCAGCCCTTGCGCGCCGCGGCAGCCATCGCCCGTTGCCTCCGCCGCCCGGCTCCTCGGCCGTCCTGCGCCAACCCTGAAGTGCTGGGCGCGCGCGCAGCCCTCGACTGCCAACTTTCAAATGCCAACCGCCAACCGCCAACTGTATACCATCTACCCCAGATCGGCACCGTGAGGGAGCCCGAGCTGCGGGTCCAGATCGTGGCGGAGCGCAGCACCTTCGACGAGGACCCCGCCAGTGAGCAAACAAAGCACTGGGAAAACACAACCACAACACACACGCGCATGCCCACGCGTAGCATCATGCTCTGTGCACGCGCATGCGCACGCACACGCGAGCGACCCCTCATGCTGGCAATGTGGGGCGTTCCCACTCAAAGGGCAGCTCGCGTCTGGAGTTGTTGCAGAAGCCAATTGCTTCGAGGACCGACTTGGATCTTTTTCTAACTGTATCAATCCTGGACCTCTGTTGTCGACCGCAGCCTTCCGCGGCAAGTACGAGGACAAGCAGAACGCGCTGACCAACAAGATCGTCGACGCCCGCAAGCGCCTCAAGTCGGTGGACATCGCGTACGACTTCCGCGTGAAGATCAGCCAGATCTGCAGCGAGCTCAACGTGGACGGCATCCGCGGGGACATCGTCACCAACAGGTGGGGCGCGCGGCCGGGCGCCTGTGTGTTGTGTGTGTGTGTTGTGTGTGTGTGTGTGTATGTAGATGCCTGTGTGTGCGCGCCTGTGTGTGTGTGTGTTTGTGTCCAGACGCCTGTGTGTATACGCCTGTGTGTGTGCATATGTGTGTGCGCATATAAATATGTGTGTGTGTGAGGGCGCCTGAGTGTGTGTGGACCCTTTGGCGGGCGCCTCGTCAGCGAACCCCGCCCCGTCAACGACATCCGTTTCTGGGAACGGCCTTTGCCGGTGCGCCCGGACGGCGACGACGGGCTGCCGTCTGCTTGCGCACGGCAGCTGCGGTGGCTTCCGAGCCCAGGAGCCGGCCGGCCGGCCGGCCCCGTCGATTGCATTGCTCACCTTGGCGCCGCGGACCCCTGAAAACGACCGCAGGGCCTCCAAGGCGATCGCCGCGTTCGAGGGCCGCAGCGAGGTGGCGCTTGAGGACATCTACAGGTGGGTGGCCGCGCCACTGTCACCCTTTCCCTCGCCGAGGAAGGGATTTTGGGATCACCCCGCCGCGGCCCGCGGCTTGCCCTTGAGCCAGCCGTGCTCACGGATGTTGGGATGCGGGGCCGCGGCCTCTAAGGGAGGGCTGTTGCTGCGACCGCCGCCCCACCTCAACCTGGTTCCCGCGGCAACAAAGTGGTTGCGCCTGCGCTCCTGTTTCAGCGCCTTTCCCCCTCACCACATCCCCGCCGTCCACCCCCCACCCCTTACCCCAAAACGCAGGGTCATCCCCCTGTGCCTGCGCCACCGCCTCCGCAAGGACCCCCTGGCCGACATCGACAGCGGCGACAAGGTGCGGGAGGTGTTCAAGGCCGTCTTCGGCCTGGAGTGATCTGATCAGACCTGGCCAGATCAGATCGGATTCGCTCGGCGGCGGCGACGCACCTGAGCAGCAGCACCGACGCGCCGCGGGCCGCGCCCCGCGGCCGCAAGGGGCGCGCATGTGCTCGCCCTCCAGCCGGCCCCGCGCGGCGCGCGATGGCGCAGGGCTTGCGCGCGTGCACTCTCGCCTCTCCTGTTCCAGAGTGTGTGTGTCATGCACTTCTTTTTATATTGTAGCGAGCGAGCTGCTGTGGGGCTCTTCTGTCCCCAGGCGTCTTTATTTTGCTCTTTTTTGCTGTCTGTCGGAGCGCATTTCCCCGCCCCCCGAAAACGGCCGAATTCTTAATGACAAGAATTGAGTAACGCGCTCAATCAGAGTGGGCGGGGCACCTGGCGGCGTCGGGTCAACAAATCAGTCATCAGGTGTGCCAGCGGGCAGGAGAGCCTTCTCAGCTACAAAAGAGGGTCATGTGAGACTTCTGCGTTACATCTCCGGACATGAAATGGAGAACCGACGATAAAACGAGCGGCACCCGCCAGCCCCAAAACATGCCTCCAATAGGCACGGTCAGCACATGGGGCGCAGCTCCTGGGGTCGTATCTAATTGCTAGATCCGACCAGGCCAGACAAGATCCAATCATATGGTGTAATTGAAGCTGAGGGAGCTGCCCTGCCACCTGATGGCCCAATCGTTCTCCGCCAGCTTCACATACGGCACCTGCTCAGGGGCATGGCGTGGCAGGTGGTGACGGGGAGGTTTGAGGGCCGGCATTGTATAAGTTTTGACCCTAAGGCGGCGCAGTGTGGCGGGTGGTGGGGGTTGTCACCCTGGGCGGCGCAGTGTGGTGATTGGTTGGGGTTGCGAGGGTTGGGGTTCCAGGGAGTCAACCCCAGGGTAGCAGGCTAGGGTAAAGATTGCTGGGTGTGGACGACTCGAAAGCGGGCAGGAGTGGCCGGGCGCCCTGCCTGGACTGATGCTCAGGCGCACACAGAGCGTCTGGCTGCCACAGCTGGTGCACAACACATGCCAACCGACCAGCCAGAGCGGCCGCGCAGGCCAGCGCTCAGCCCGGCGCGCCCTGCGGCGACCCGCCGCGCGGCGCCGTCCAAGGCTGCGGCACAAGGCGAGCCGCGCGCGCACGCGGCACTAGGCCTGGCTGGGCACAGCACAAACAGGTCTGTTGTCTTGGCGGCGGCGGATCCGCGCGCACCCGGCTGAAAGTGACGGGGCCCGCAGAGATCTCGTCCCCGCCCGCGTCGATCTCGCCTGCGCCCGCGGCGGCCGCCGGCGCGACCCGCCAATTCCATCCAAGGCTCAGCCGCGCGTCCTGCGGGGGCCCAAGGTCGTGGCCGCGGCGGTTAAGAGCGCGAAAGCACGCGCGCGTCAGTGTGTGTTCTATGTACATTCCCGCAGCGGCGAGGGCCGATGCAGCAGGTGGCGGGTGAAGAGTGCCGCGATCGCGGGACGGCGCCACAATTGACAAAGGGCGTAGGAACCGTGCCGCATGGGCACGTGCCGCGGGCACCTTGCTTGGCGCAAGCGTGGGGGGCGCGCCTGCTCCCGCAGGCGCGAGCACGC
Source organism: Monoraphidium neglectum (assembly GCF_000611645.1). Taxonomy (NCBI): domain Eukaryota; kingdom Viridiplantae; phylum Chlorophyta; class Chlorophyceae; order Sphaeropleales; family Selenastraceae; genus Monoraphidium; species Monoraphidium neglectum. The sequence goes on from NW_014011982.1 coordinate 6,082, forward strand.
CTACCGCCGAGGCCGCTGCAGTGTGCCGCCCGCTGCCACCCTGGAGCATCTCAGTCCGTGACGTTGCAACGTACCCAAGTGCCTCCCCAATTCCCCCCAAGCACATGTGTTGGGGAGTTCATCATGCGAAGTGCAAAGCTGAGCCCGCCGTGGTCGCAGCCATCTGGAAGATCTAGGGGCGCACCTGCGTGCTGGTGAAACCGATCCTGAACAGCTTCAGCCGCGCGTTGCCAAACGCCCCCACCTGCACACGCAGAGTTTGCATGACGCGCTCGCCGTTTGAAAAAACCGGCCCCAGTTCAGTATGCTGCGGGGACACGGACTTGGCGGCTGGCAGCGGCGGCCCTGGCTGCTGCGCAGGGTCAGGTGCCTGCCGCAGCTGGCGTCTCGCCAAATCCTGCCAGGCGGCATGGGCAGCGGCCTGTGCTGCACTGCAAATTTGCAAGTGCCGTTGGGTCCGCAGGCCCTTCAAGCAACACTGGCTGCTGCTGCTGTTGCTGCTGTTGCCGCTACTGCTGCTGCTGCTGTTGCTGCTGCCGCTGCTGTGTTTCAATGCAAGAACCTGCCACGAATTCAGCACCTGGCGCCGGCCGGCGCATGCCGGAGCACGACGCAGCTTGCGCCACGTGCGGGAAGCTGCAGGTGCACCCGCTCACCTGCTGCGTCGTCGGGTTGAACTCCAGTGTACCTTTGTAGGCCAGCCAGCTGTCCCAGGCCCCAGATCGCTTCACGATCTGGGGATTAAGGAGGATCAGGAACACATGACAAGATGCTTGGAGCAGCGAATATCAAGTTCAGCACCTGGGGCTGCTCGAAGGCATTCGATAAGCGACCTGCGGCCGCCGGCGGCTGCGGCGGCCCGCAGCCTGCGAGCCCCTCTGAGTGACGCCCCTGTCAGCGCGGCCCGACCACGACGGGCGGGCCCGTCACCTGCGGCTGCTTCCTGAAGCCGAGCGTGTAGGTGAACCCGGCATCCTTCTCGCTGCTGAGTGCGATCCCTGGGGAGATGCACCAGTCGCGCCACAGCAGCCCCGCCGCGCCCGCCGGCAGCACCCTGCGGCGGAAGCCGGGAGTCCGTCGGCGCGGGAAGCGTCCGGGGGTCCGTCGACTTGACAACAGCGTTTTGAGACTGCACTGTGGATGCGTGCACCCCTTGCTTCCTTTGGTCCATTCGCCGGCCAAGAGGACCGGCATCACTAACAAAGCAAACTGTGAGTCACTTATTTGGTAGGACGTGGGTACCCAGGCCCGCCTTTTCTTCCCAGGCAAAGAAATACAAGCAGCCAGGTCAGATCTGCCTCACCTGCGTCCGTCCAGCTGCCGGCGCTGCTCGTCGTCGCCCTTGATCGCGATGCCCTTGTCTGCGGCCATGATGCGCGCTATGGAGGGCGTGTTGGTGAAGAAGGCCTTGCGCAGCTGGGCTCGGTACCTGTGAGAGGGTGCAAGTGTGTGTGTACGTGTGTGTAATGTGTGTATGTTTGTGTGCACGTGTGTGTATGTGTGTGTATGTGTGGGTGTGCACGTGTGTGCGAACGTATGCAAGCACATGCGCGCATGCATGCATGGCAATGTGATGTTTATCTACCCAAGAGACCAGGAGTGAGCGAGGGGCACAGCCAAATGGCCCTGCAAGGCGTAGCATGCCAGCGCAGCGCTCCTGAATGGCGCTGCACTGCAGCACGGCGCTGCCGGCGCGCAGCACTACGGATCTCTTCGCACCTGTAATCGCCGGTGCCTGTGTGCAGGCTTCCTTTGTACTGCGAGCAGCCCCAGGGTGGACGAGCCGGGGCAGCGTGGCCGGGCGGAAGCGAGGGTCTGTCAGCGCGGGAGCTGCTCATTTCCTGGCTTCCGCTGCGTTGCTCGTTCCGCTGCGTTGCTCGTTTGCTCGCCGCCTCTGTGCGGCTCCTATGATGGCTCCTGCTGTACTGCATGGCAGGAAGGCCGCGCTTGACCTTTGGACGGCGCGCGCGCCTGCGGCTGCAAGCGGCCATTCGCTGCGTCCCCTGCCCCAGTCAACAACAGCAGCGCGCCGCCGGGGGCCCACCTTGACCTCGACGCCTCGCTGCGTCTCGGCCAGCTGCCGCACGTTGATGCGCATCGCTTGTGAATCGGGGTTCCAGGTCAACTGCGTCTTGAGGCTGCCAAAGAGGCGCTCTGCTGCGATCTCGCCGGCGTCCGAGGTGGTGGTGTAGTCGCCTGTGCGTGCACGGGATGTTGTGTATCTCACCGGCCGCCCGCTGGATGTAATGCGCCCTTCGCAAAGCGCGCGACATCCAACTTTGACAGACGGTGTGGCATACTGTACGTCCTTTGTTTCAAGGCGCAAAGCGCATCGCGGTTGCTAATGCCGCCGCCGCTGGCGACGTTGGTACTGCATCGCGTGTGGGAAACAGCCTGAAGCCACAGCGCAGAGCGTAAAACCATACTGATGCACGCGCCTGAGGAAGGCTCGTTGTCCGCCATGGTGCGGTCGCCGCCCAGGTGACGACTGGCACTGCCAGATCAATGCACGCGATGGTGATAACTGTTTCGCGATTCTGCACCGTTTATATAAATGCTGATAGTTCTCATATACCTTTCAAGTCGTCATTTATACGAACAGGCAATTCGCCCGCCGACGACATGTCGTTCGCGGAGCTCGGGCTAGACCCGCGGCTCCTGAGGTCGCTTGGGAAGCAGGGTTTCGAAAAACCCACACCGGTGCAGGCGGCAGCAATCCCTAAAGCCCTCGAAGGCAAGGATATCGTCGCAAGGGCGAGGACTGGCAGCGGCAAGACGTTGGCATACCTTCTGCCGTCGCTGCACAGAGTCCTCAGTAGCGGCGACACGAAAACGGGCTGGCGCGCGCTCGTGCTGGTGCCGACGCGCGAGCTTTGCGAGCAGGTGCGCCGCCGTCCGCTGCATGCTCGTGCGCTGCTGCCTCCGCTGTCGGCGGCCGGCCCGGCCAAGCAGCGCATCACCCCGCGCGGCAGTCTTTGGGTGCTATCACAATGCGTACTGCACATGGGAATCGAGGACGCCGCAGCAGGGCGCTAGGTCATGCGCTTGAGGGTAGTCGTCTCGACTGATCGAGCATACAGGGTGCTCAAGCGTCAAGACATGGCCCCTCTTGCAACGCAGGTTGCGGGGGAGGTCCGCACTGTCGTGCAGCACTGCGGCGTGCAGCTGTCCGTCACGGCGCTGGTGGCGGATGCACCCTCAATGGCGCGCGCGGCTGCGACCGGCGCCGGTGCGTTGCTGTTGCTGCTGCTACCCCCCCCCCCCTCGCCTCCTCTCTGCACCAGCTCCCTCCACGGCGTTTAGCATGCCGCAGCAGCGACAAATGCAGTGATGCCGACAGGCCCTTGACACTGCCAGCAATTGAATGGGCATGTGTGCGTCTGCGGGCGGGCGCGGCCGCCCTCGCGCCGCGCTCATGCACACGCATGCCCGTGCTGCCGCGGCAAACTCAGTGGGCTGCTGCCGCGCAAACCCTTCACAGGCGCGTTTGTGGTGTCCACCCCGGCACGCGTGGCGGCGGCGCTGCGCGAGGGCTGGCTGCCGCAGGGCGCGCTGCAGCAGCGCCTGCAGGTGGGCGGCCGCCGCCTCGCCCCCACTCGCCGCCGCGCCCTACCGCGCCTTCTCCCTGGCGGCGGCGCCGGCGCACTGCACATCGCGCTCTGGGCCCCTCGCTTGGCTTTGCGCCTCCTCCCCTTCCTCGCAGCCTGCCTTTGCACCTGGACCCTGCCGCCCCACAGCTCTCCGCTGCCCCATACCTTACACAACCCCCCACCCCCGCCCATGCAAGTACTTCTGAATGTCCCATGTGCTGACACCCTGAATTTACTCATCCGCCCCCCAGGTTTTGGTGCTGGATGAGGCAGACCTCCTGCTGAGCTACGGCTACGAGGACGACCTGCGGCTGCTGGCGCCGCAGGTGATCTGGCGCGATCTGGCGCGGTTTTGGTGCGGCTGACCTGACTTGATCGGACGGAGGCCGTGCGTTTGAGTTTGTTGCCGTTGGTGGAGCTGACATCCCGTTCTTCCGTCGTGTGTGCCTCCCCCCCCCCCGACACGCACACACACACATGCACGCAAATGTGCAATTTCAAGCACATCCACAACCTCACACGCCACACACACACACACACACACACACACACACACACACACACACACACAGACACAAGCAAGCTCACACACAAGCACAAACACGCACACGTGCATGCGCAAATGCACACACACACCCATGCCCATTTCCATCGATGCCAATCCGCCGCAGGTGCCCCGCAGCTGCCAGTGCATGCTGATGAGCGCCACCACCTCATCCGACGTCGAGCAGCTGCAGAAGCTCGTCCTCCACAACCCCACCACCCTCAACCTCTTAGCCACGCCCGGGCCGGGCGCGGGCGGCGGCGGAGGGGAGGGGGACGGCGGCGGCGGCGGCGGCGGCGGGGACCTGGCAGGAGGCGGGTCGGGGGCGGCGGCGGAGATCTCGCATTTTCACTACCCGTGTGCGAAGGAGGACCGGGCGCTGGTGGTGCTGGCGCTGCTCAAGTTGGGGCTCTTGCGGAAAAAGGTGAGACGCTTCTACTAGCAGCCTGGCGGGACTGGCACGGGGACTGCGAGCAGGCAGTGTGTGTGTGTGTGTGTGTGTTTGTGTGTCTGCATGTGCATGTGTGTGTGCGTGGTGGGGGAAAGGCGACGGGGTGGGACAGGTGTGATCGCGGGCAGCTAGGTGCGCCTGAGAGGGCCATTATTCCAAGGCTGCACGGGTTGTTGAGCCCCTGGGAGTGAGTGGCTGCATGCCTGCACATAGGATCGCAGCGAGGCTATCGCACGTACACATGTGTTGTTTCCTGTTTGCCATGTAGAGAGAGAGGCGGCGGGGCGGCGTTCTCAAGACAACCAGTGGTGCAGACGCCTTCGGCGCCAAGCCTTCGCTGCGAATCACCCCTTGCGCTGCCCGCCCCGTTTTCCGCTCCCCATCCACCCCGCACCCCATCCGCCTCTCGTCCGATCCACTCCCATCTCCGCAGGTGCTCATCTTCGCCAACACCCCCGACGAGGGCATGCGGCTGCGTCTGTTTTTGGAGGCGTTCGGCCTGCGGCTGGCGCTGCTGTCGCCTGACCAGCCGCTCAACAGCCGCAGCCACATCCTCGCGTCCTTCAACAAGGGCCTCTTCGACTTCTTGATAGCCATAGGTGGGTTTGGGGTTCAGGGTTAAGGCACGCCGCCGGCTGCGCGGCGCGGTCGCGTCTGCTGAAGGGGGCGCCTGTGGCATCTTTTCAGTATCGTATTCCTTGCTTTGCTTTCGTCCGGGGGGTTGCCTGCGGCGTCTTTGCTGTGGCATGCTCCACTCTGTGCTTGTGCGTGAGGGCGGGGGGTGCCCGCCAGGGTGCCACAATGCTGATTTCTCATAGATTTTGGTGGGCATGGGGTACGACTTGACCCAGTGGGCAGGCCATTCGCATGAACGCATCGGACCCCGGGAGCTGCTCCGCCATTCTTCTCACAGCCTAACGGGGCCAGGCCCGCCTGGCGGCAGTTGGCGGCGGTTGAGCGGTGGCGTGCGGCGCCAGCGGCGTGGCATGTGTTCCCACGCGTCAGCCAACCCACCCCTTCTAATTGCTGACCATGCCTCCGCCCGCCCATGCCGACACCAATGCAGATGACGTCCACGCACGCGCGGCGGACAGCGCCCCCGCGGCCGCCGCCGCCGCCGGCAGCAAGAAACGGAAGCGTGCCAAAGACGGCCAGCAGCAGCAGCAGCAGCAGAAGGCCGGCAAGCGGCCGGCAAAGGACGAGGAGTTTGGCGTGACCCGGGGCATCGACTTCAAGGGGGTGCGGACAATTGTGAATTACGACCTGCCCGCCTCAGTCCAAGGTGGGCGGCGCGGCCCGTGCGGCGCAACTGCTCGCGCGGCCGGCTGGGCTGAAGGGGAGTGGGCCGCCCGCGCCGCTGCACGGGCGCCCGCGGCGGCCGCCCAGCGCCGCTGGAAGCGCGCCGAGCCTCTTTTGCCTGCGCGTTCCCTGTCTTCTGCAACTCCGCTCGGCTGCACCCCACATGTTTGCACGCTCGAGCATCATTTTGCACGCTTCACGACCTCGCAGGCTACGTGCACCGCGTCGGCCGCACCGGGCGCGCCGGCCAGTCCGGCGCCGCTGTGACGCTCCTCACGCCTACCGACCTGCCGGCCCCTCTGGCGGCCACGGCGGCCGAGAGCGGCCTGATCAAGCGCGCCGCCCCTGCGGCTGCGGACAAAGGTGGAAAAGTCGGCGACGGCGGCGGCGGCGGGTTCGGGGCGGCGCTGCTGGCGGCACTGCAGGGGGAGCACGCGCAGCGGCAGCGGAAATTACAGCAGCAGCAGCAGGACGGCGGCGGGAGCGACGATGATGAGGAGGAAAACAAGGATGGGGACGCCGTCGTCGGGCTCGGCGGCGGCCCGCTGCCGCTGTTTGGCCGGCTCACCAAGGCAGCAGTTGAGGGGCTGCGGTACCGAGGGGAGGACGTTCTGAGGGGCATCAGCCGGGGCGCGGTGAAGGAGGCGCGCGCGCGGGAAGTTGCGCAGCAGCTGCTGAACTCGGAGAAGCTGAAGTCTTACTTCGAGACGCACGAGGCGGAGCAGGTGGGGTTGGCCGCGTGTAGATGTTCAAAAGTTGCATGTACATGATTTCGTAGTGCGTGTGTCGTCTTTTTGCACTCTGTTCGTGTGTCGTGTGTGTTTGTATTAGTGCTTGCTGTATGGGGTGGTGTTGTGTATGCATCGAGGTGTCAGTGTGTGTGTGTGTGTGTTTGCGTGGGTGAGTGTGCTTGAATGTGTGCATTCAGGTGCCTGCATGCGCGCGTGTATGTGTGTGTGTGTGTGTGTATGTGTGTGTATATGTGTGTGCATGCGCACGCGCGCGTGTGCGCGCGTGTGCACCTTTCGATCGGCGCAACTGCCACCGCTGGGTCCGTCCAGGTGCCAAAATCGCCCCAACGCCGCAGCCAGAGCCCCGAACCCCAGGCTGTCCCGCAC